>NC_083761.1:25418114-25668114 GCF_963514075.1 Conger conger | reverse complement strand
ACACACACACACACAGACACTAACTGGAAGGGATCTAATGGGTCTGTGCTCGACAGTTTTGATGGAGGAAATGTTGACAGGGCTTGTGGCACTACAGTGAATATGCCACCTCCCCTCGCTGGTCTGGTAATGCCGTTAGCCAGGCCTGGCTCTATTGCTTACATAAATCAAGTTTTACATGTTTTTCCTACTACTCTCCTATCCAAGTCGCTCTGGATAAAAGCGTTGGTTAAGCGAATGTCATGTGGTGCAGCAAGCGTAGTATCGCTTTGGTGTGTACGTGGGGTCGCAGGGGGACTTACAGCTGGCACTGGTCTCCTTTGATGCCTTTGGTCGTACAGTAGCACTTCCCAGTCAGGACCTGGCACACATTGGCATGTCCGTTACATTTACAAGCTGCAGGGGGGAGGGAGAGAGGGAGTGGGAGAGAGAGGAAGAGAGAGGGAGTGGGAGAGGAAAAGACACAGAGAAGCGGTCAAGCGGTTTAATCACACTGCTCAGTAAACAGAGACCTGTGTTGACGGAGACGGCCCCGTCAGTCGTCCAGTGGCCCGTCACAAGGGGAATCTTCCGGAAGGTAAAGCCTGAGCCGCCTGAAGGAGACTACACAACAGCGGAGGGAAAACCGAAGGGCGGTCGTTCCCCATGTCTACGCCGACCACAACATAACAAACACAAAACACTACTCGCCACATGCTATTACTTTGGGCACATGAGTGCGTGCGTCGGGTTTGTTTTGTCTGCTGCGGTCAATTAATCATTCATGTTTTATCACATCCCACACTGGCACTGAGTAGCAAATAAGAAAAACGGTCATTCTAAATGCAGGTAGAGAGAAATAATGAATAATGAATTATGGATGAATCGGGTGAGCTGTGACTGTGACAACAACAAAGCAACAGACTCCACTACACCCAAATCAACAAAACCCACACCAAACAGCCAAATCAACACACTCCACTACACCCAAAGCAACAAAACCCACACCAAACAGCCAAATCAACACACTCCACTACACCCAAAGCAACAAAACCCACACCAAACAGCCAAATCAACACACTCCACTACACCCAAAGCAATAAAACCCACACCAAACAGCCAAATCAACACACTCCACTACACCCAAAGCAACAAAACCCACACCAAACAGTCAAATCAATATTCACCACATACCCAAAGCTACAAAACCCACACCAAACAGCGAAATCAACATTCACCACGACACACAAAGCAACCAAACCCACATCAAACAGCCAAATCAACATTCACAACTTACCCAAAGCAACAAAACCCACACCAAACAACCAAACCAGCATTCATCACTACACCCAAAGCAACAAAACCCACACCAAACAGCCAAATCAACACACTCCACTACACCCAAAGCAACAAAACCCACACAAAACAGGCAACTCAACACACTGCATAAAACTACTGTACCCAAATGATCACGTTCCTCTACATTTAAATCACCACACCCCCACACTCAAAACAATAGCCCCACCATTCCCAGAACACAACACTTCACTATAAACACAGCAACAAACTTCCAAGAATCAGCACGAGTTAATTTTTTAATTAAAATCTTTTTTAAAACAGAATTATTCACAGAAAGGCTAATCTATGATGTTCTCCAAACTGGGAGCCATATTTTAATGTTCTATCAAATCCACTTATTATAATCTACAGTTCTTTAAAAGTCAATACATATGGAGTTTTTTCAAATCCAGCGATTACAATCTACCATGCTTTAAAAATTCACTCATTGGAGTCTACGTTTCTTTGACATTCTCTTACGTGCAGAGACCACAGTAGCTTCCAGAAATCAGCATTTTCTAAATGCAAGCGACGGAAATGTCTGTTTTTAAGTCATTTCAACCAGAATTTTAAACAGACTGACATTATTAAAAAGTTATCTATTAATCAGCCACCCATCAGACTCACAACGCAGTTCAAAAATGATTTTAATAAGAACATTCAATAACACTAAACTTGATTGGCAGTCCAGTAATCAGTACTATTTCAGTACAGATTTGACTTATTACTGATTTACCAAAAAGTTGAACAAAGTTGCAAAACATGAAATGTGAAATGGTGGATATAACTAAGAAATATATATATATTCAGTTCCAGTTCTATTGTGGCAGAAATTGAAATTAGGAGATATGATGCATGGCAAAAACAGCAAATTAATTATAAACCTAGAGTAAAAATGTAAACATAAAATTAATCTTTAATATACAAGCTTTTTCTATAAAGCAAATTGCTGGATACAAAAGGAAGAGGTTATAGGGTTCAGACACAAGCTCTCCCTCGCACGTGCACACGCATGCTGAGTGCTGCACTTTTTGCAAAGATCAATTTCAGAAACTTTTTAGCATGTTTCCACTACCTCATGTACCCCACCCACCAAATATATTCTCCCTTTTGTATCTGCAATGTCCAAGAGAATATCAAAACCCCAGCGGTCATCAGAGGATGAAGAGCTGGCTGTTCAATGGCTAACCCTGAGATCAGATTCACGGCCCAGCTACTTAGCACGTTAGCAAGCAAATTAGTCAGCGCCCTCGGTCCTCCTGCTTCCCAGTGATTGCAGACCCTGCTCCCTGACCCTGACGCCTGCCTGCCGTCTGCCAGACCTGGCTCAAATTCTTTTGGATTCAAATACTTTTTCTGTACTCGATAGATCTTGCCTGCTGCAATTGAGCCAAACGAGAGGACCAGAAGGTGGGGTGTGCAGTTTTTGGGAGAATTTCATAGCTTCCAATACACCAGACAAGCTCAGTAAAGCGTAGAAAAGTATTTGAATCCAAAACAATTACGTATTTGACCCAGGTCTGCAGTCAGCAGTCCAGTTATGATGGGGATTTATAGAAAGCCCTGTCCAATCCTTGAATGGCAGCACCAGGTGTTCACGTTGCTGTTAAGCAAAGAGCCATATAAGTAGAGAAAACAGACTGTGTTCGACTGGAAAATATAACAGCTGTATTAGCACTGAGTCTCCATGGGGAAGGGTGTCTAATGAGTGTGGAATTCACGACTCGATCTGGAAAGTGGCTGTTTTAAATTGAGCAGAGGGACGGGCTGAGGGCACCGCAAGCAAACGCGCGCACGCACGCAGCTGACTCACATACACGCCCACACATGCAGTGCGCATGCACGCATACACAGGCAGCTCACACACATCTGCAGTGACCAGGCACATGTGAGAACAAATGCAGCACACACACACGCACGCGCACGCGCACACACACACACACACACACACACACACACACACACACACACAGAGCACACATGCACAGCACGAGCACACACATTCACAAGCACACATGCAGCTCTCTCACACACACGCAAGAAGCCAGTGTGGCACGGGGAGTGGGAATTTAAGCATTTAGCCGCAGGTTGGCAGGTTCAGATCCCAGGTAATCCGTACTCAGCTTTCAATCACAGCACAGTGGGACGTCAATGGGGTAATACAGACAGGCTGACCCAAAGAAACAGACTGACACACACAGACACATGCCTGCAATGTGTACAAACACATCCTGCACCATCGTTCCAAACAGCAGTCGTTTTATAAAGTCCAGAGATAATGATGTCAAAATGAATAATATTCTAATTCAAAATATGCGGTCAACTTGGCTCAAACGCTCTGTCTTCTGCAGTGTCCGACACGTACGTTACATTTTACAGATTTCCGTTTCTGGAGCACTTGACCTCGCGTAAAACTATATATGTGATTAAACTTCAGACACTAAGGACAAATCTGACTTCAGGGCCGCTGTGGGGGACATAAGGGGGCTTAATAACAATGAGCTACGTCAACCACACCTGGATCAAATACGTAATTGTTTTGGATTCAAATACTTCTCTATGGTTTACTGAGCTGACACTGTCTTGTATTGGAACCTAGGAAATACTCTCAGAAGGTGCACTGTGTTCTGGTCCTCTTCGTAGGCTCAATGGCACCAGGCAAGATTAATAGAGAAGAAAAGTATATCAATCCGTATTTGTTCAGAGCTTTCAATGTGTTCAGGGCATTTATAGTGTGTGCAGCAGACCTGGGTGAAACACCTCATTGCTTTGGACTCAAAAAGTTTTCTGTGCTCGATTGATCTTGCCTGGCGTAACTGAGCCAACCAAGAGGACCAAAAGGCGGGTGTTTATTTTTAGAGAGTATTTCAATGCACCAGACAAGCTGAGAAAAGAGTAGAAAGGTATTTGAAACCAAAACAATGACGTATTTCACCCAGGTCTGGTGTGCAGGGTGTGAGGTGAGGTATTTATAGTTTCACCGTGTCATTAACCCAGCGTTCGGCATTTACAGAGCGATCGGGGTTACGGTGCGGGAACGCGTTCCTCTCCTGGCAAATCGATCGCCAAATACACAGATAAAATAATAAGCAACTGATCTGACATAACTGACACTTTTATCCAAAGCAACTTAGCTGACTCAGCTATGCAGGGGACAATCCCCCCTGGAGCAATGCAGGGTTAAGGGCCTTGCTCAAGGGCCCAACAGCTCATCTTATCGTGGCTACACCGGGGCTTGAACCAGCAGCTTTCTGGGTCCCAGTCATGTGCCATAGCCATTAGGCATTATTGATAGGACAGTTCTGAATGAAGTTTCATCGGTGATATAAATGAGAATCCGGAGCAGTGAGTGGACACGTCGGAAGCACGGCGAGGCACAGCCAGGCAGCGGAGACGTTTCTCTGCGTCTGTTCGCCCCAAGGCTCTCCAATAACACTGAAGCAGAGGAGAGGAGTGATTAATCACCTGCTTCCGCGGTTCGTTATTGCCCCGACACGGATATTATTGTCTCCTCGACTGTTGTAACGGTCGCCTGCTTTATTTAAAATCTCAAACCGCGCTAGCAGAATTCTATCCGCCCGGTTACGTCCAGCCGGAAGGATTGTTATTCGTTTGGCCGCGAAACGAGTTTGAGATGTCCCGTTTCCACGGACGCTGGTGACAGAGGGCTACTGGTCGGCGTGTGAAAGTAAACAGTTTGCAGAGACGACCTTTCCTTAAGAGAGGAGAGGGGATTTGAAAGTCAGGAGGAGGTAGGAGCGGATCAACGCGCGGGTCTTAGAGTGCTAACGGCGAGCGGCTCTGAATAAATGAGTTTATTAAACACTAAGCGCTTCTCCCCTCTAAGCTTCCCTGTGTTCGGCACAATAAGCTGGTCTGTGTAATCTCACCCTTTTGGGAGCGTGTGTGTGTGTGCGTGTGCCTGTCTGTGCGTGTCTGTCTGTCTGTCTGCGTGTCTGTCTGTCTGCGTGTCTGTCTGTCCATCTAGTCGGTGTGATACAGCACGAGAGAAAAACAAAGTGAGCGAGTGTGTGTGTGCAAGCGAACAGAGTGTGCGCTGTTAATCCACACGTAAGCATTTCCCCCACAGCTCCTCTCTTTAGCCTAATCCGTGCAGAAGAGCAGGTATTAGCAAGGGCCTATAAGAACAGCGCTGTAATATCGATGCATGAATAATTAAGCACAGCATTCACAGGGCCTCCCCAGAGAGCAAATATCCACCTCAGCAGGGGGGTAGCTCCACCGCGACGCGTATCACACGCGAAAAGCCATCGGCTCTCATTACACAACCCGATAATAAAACCCGCTAATGAGCAACGGCACAATAAAGAGATAACCACTAACTACACTCTTACAGCCCAAACACAATCCGCCATTCCCCGAGCAGTCATTAAACAGACAGATGGACGGCTATTAAAAGCAGCGGGACAGACCTCCAGGGGGTTCGTGGCTCGCGCTGCGGAGCGTCGAGTATTTAAAGTGCGGGGCGGTCGCGTCTCTGAGCTCCTTTTCAGACACTGAGGAGCACAACTGCACTTGCAAACGAGCTGCAGCACTGCCTTTTACCAGCATGGCTGCGCTCATGTTGTAAGGTAAGGTCGGTAGGTAAGTAAGCAGGTAGATAAGTTAGTAGGTAAGTATGCAAGTAAGTAAGCAAGCCAGTAAAAGCAAGTAAGCAAGTCAGTACGTACGTACGCAAGTAAATAATGTTTTATTTAGCTGAGGCTTTTATCCAGTTGATGAGACGAGGCAGGAGACAATCCCCCCTGAGCAATGCTTGCAAGGTTCTGGGCAACAGCAGTGCGGATCTCATCGTGGTTACACTGGGGCTTGAACTATCAACCTTCAGGGTCCTAGACATGTGCCTTAGCCATTAGGCTACAAGCTGCACCATGTTGTAGCAGCGAGTGTCGCTGGCTACGTTCACACTGCAGAGCACCACAGTTGTCACTCCCCATCGGAGCTAAATGCAGTTCAGAAATTGACCACTGAATTTGTGTGCGAATGTGGTTTGAACTAGAACCGCACTGGACAACTAGCAGGGCACTGCATGTGCACCTTAGCTCCTTGTTTGGTCAAATGAGCCCATCTACACAATGTATGTCAGCTAAAATAAGCTAATTCATGAGAGCAAACGATAATTATATGACGTCTCTGTCAGTGGCAGTTTGTCATGCAGAAACGGAAACCTCATTTCTTTCTTTTTTTTTTTTTCAAACGAATGAATTACCATTTCTAAAAATGCCATGGAAGTCACCATATTTCGCTGTACCAAATGTTACGGTTGCAGACAATATTTTCAGCTGTAGCAAGTTCTGTTTAGGAGAGTGATTTCTGTTACCAGACACACACAGTGAGCCAAGTTCACGCGGTCCTTAACCCTGCATTGCTCTGCAATGTAAACATGTTATTGTGAATGTTATTCACTCTCGAAAATGAACACGGTTGTCACTCCCAAAAAATTCAAGCAACTGTGTCACAGGACGATAACAGTCAATTAATTAGGCAACACTTCCCAACTATGGCACATCGATCCGCTGATAGGAACCTCAGTAATGCACTGCACCAGCCCTCATTTGGCCCCTCGTGCTGTCTGTGGTCAGGACACTCACCTTGACACTTTCCGCCGTTGGTGGGGTCTCCGTGGTAACCGGGCATGCAGGTTTGGCACTGCTGTCCAGTGGTGAGGTTTCGGCACTGGTCGCACACGCTGCCATTCACACAGGTGCTGTGCCCGTTACACTGGCATGCTGGGAAAACAGGGCATCTAGTCAGAGAACAGCTTATTTTCTACCCAAATACCTTCCCGCTGAGAAAAGTGATTGGCTCACATTACAGAACACAGTACAAACTGGCAAACTGAAGTTTATTTTATTCAACAATGAGGTGAATGAAGTGTTGAAAATTCTAGACATTATAACCATAATTTCTTAAGATAAAAACGTATTATCTTATGGACCAAAGACAATTTTCCATTAGAAAAAAAAAAAGAAACACAGACTCTACAGCCATAAAATAAAGCCTTTTTAACTTTTGTAACAGAGTTAACGTTCAAGTAAGCCATATTAAACCCAACAGGCCACATAGTGCTACAGGACAGCTGGCACAGAAGTCTCCCTCAAACAGCTAGCCATCCAGGGCACAATGCCAGGTGAAACTAATTCAGGGATGAATGACTGCAGTCCACAGTCAGCTAATGACACCACCGAGGCCCAGCCCTCGACAGCCACCTGGGGTCCCTCGCGGAGAGCGGTCATCGGCTCACCCGGGCAGGAGATGAAGGCCCAGTCGTAGCCGCGGTCGCGGGGGCAAAGCCCGGGCTCCAGCACCATGTCGCGGCTCTGCTTGGACGCCGCACTCTTCATGGGCCCCCGGTAGGACCCCTCCACGCACTGGCCCCTCCCCGTGTTGCTGGGGTCGCTGCACCACCCGCAGTCCGGCTGCTCCAGGCACTGGGCGCAGGTGCGCAGACCGGAGCAGTTTTGAGCTACGGAGAGAGGGAGAGGGAGAAGGACGGGATGAGAGAGGGAGCAATAGGCAAGAGTGTATGGTAAGAGTGAGGGCGGGTTAGCCGCTAATGAAGACCAGACCTGGGTCCAATATGTAATTGTTCTGGATTCAAATGATTTTCTGTGCTTTAGTGAGCTTTTCTGGTGTATCGGAACCATAGACTCTAGAAAATAGTCACCCCCTGTCTATCCATGGGCTTGTGAAAAGTGTTTTGAAACCGCGGAACTCAAGCTTATGGTGCCGTTATGTTGTACAATTTGGAGCCAGACAGCGCAGTAGGAAAGCAGAGTGCGGCTCCTTCACTAAGCGAGTAAGATAGAGTGATGTAATCTTTCCCCGATTCATCCGCAAAGTGCTGCTGTATCATCATAAAAACACAATAACTTATAGAATATCGCCACATGGGGAGATATTTGATGAAGAAAAAAAACAAAGATTGCGACTACATTTTCTTGAGAAAAGTATTGAATTTGTACCATTTTGACCGCAAATGTACCATTGACTTTACATTTAAACGGGTCTGAATGACCTATACAGGAGCCAACCACAGTGGCGCTAGTGAGCACCGTCTCTCAGAATGACCAGCAAATGAGCTTCAAAACAGAAGTCCGGTTTTGGCTGCTTGATTGCAACCCATGAAATACTCTCAAAAAGTGCAAACCCCATTGTTTGGTCCCAATCAAGCACCGAAACGAATTTGAATCCAAAACAATTACGGATTTGACCCAGGTCGGATAAAGACCCCTGAAATCTGAGGATTGTTTGCAGAATCTGCGCTGGGACAAAAACTTCAGACCTGCTATAAGAGACCTGCTTCATACACAAGCCGATACACATACACTACAAAACTATATACTAAATAATAAAGAATAAACTATATTTCTTCAGCACCTCTCATACAAATGCATTGCCGGTGGTGATCCATAGTGCAAATCCGATATAACATTTGCAATTAATCCAGCGACTCGCAAACAAATAAAAGCAAGGAAATAAAATGTAACTGAAAACGGTGAATAAATAAATAAAACACAGGAAGGTGCATCAACAATTTATGATCCTAAAATTCAGGATGAAAGAAAACTCACCCATGTCACAAGGATACATCTTTATTAATTTAAGAATGGATATGCTGAGAAATAATAATAATAAACACCTGCTTATTGTCCAGAAATAACATCTTTTGTCAGTGCTGAAAAACTGAAAATGAATGCACTGTGCAGTGTTAAAAGCCAGGGTGACCTGCCTGCCTCTTATGTAGGTCAGTCGGAAACCAACAAGGAACACAGCTAGCGTGCCGTGCTAATGCTACAGGCGAACACCCATGGTGTCAATGGGTCTGTTCCTACAGTACTGGATCAATGGGTCCACAGCTGCTCTGTTTCACATATTTACAAGTTATGTGCTAAAAGGACCAAATGTGCTTTTATTGTAGCTTTTCTGTTTTTTTGGTTTCATTTAGTTTTTTGGAAGGGGGAGATACACTCAATGAGCATGGGGCGATATTGGCTCAGGCGGTAAGTAGTCTAGCAGTTGGAGGGTTGCCTGTTTGATTCCGCCCTGGGTGTGTTGAAGTGTCCCTGAGCAAGACGCTTAACCCCCAAATGCTCCTGACGAGCTGGTTGGTTGCATGGAAGCCTGAGTGTGTGTGAATGGGTGAAGTATCAATTGTACACGCTTTGGATAAAGGTGCTATATAAATGCCAACGATTTACCACTATATTAGGTACTATACACCAGTACACCAGCTTGTCATTGCAAGTATCTATTCAGACAATTGTGTGGCAGCAACTCAGTGTATAAAAGCAAGCAGATGTGGTCAAGAGCTTCAGTTTGAAAGGGGAAAAAATGTGATCTAACCGTTGAATGATTGTTTGCGCCAGACTTGAGTATCTCAGAAACGACTGATCGGACAACAGTCTCTAGAGTTCACAGAGGATGTTCCATAAAAACAAAAAACATTCTGTGAGCGGCAGTTCTGTGGGCGAATATGCCTTGTTAATGAGAGAGGTCAGAGGAGAATAGCCAACCAGGTTCAAACTGACAGGAAGGCAACTCGGCCACATGTTACAACAGTGGCATGCACAAGAGCATCTCTGAACACACAATACATCAAACCGTGGATGGGCTACAGCAGAAGACCAATAAGTCTAATAAATACCTAATACTGAGCATACAGTTCACAATAAACACTGTTCACAATAAAAGCAGGCAATGATTCCTCCACACCGTACGGTCATTCAGAGCCGTGATTGGACTATGATCTCCCTTCAGCAGTGAGATGAATGAGGGCTGCTTGGGTGGGAATGAGAGGCTATGAGGGGGTGGGGCTATGGGTGGACTGGGCCAAGAGAGGGAACGATAATGACTTCCCCCAATCAGCATAGCCTGAAGTGACTAAGCTGCTTCCTCCATTCCTTTTCCACAGATATAAAAAGCCAACAACGATATATTTAACTAGTACCTCAGAGAGAATGTATTATATTTGACTAAATACCGGTTTCCTTTCCTCCTCTAATGAGTGTTCCCTCTCTGTGGGGGGCCCGCTTTCATTTTAAGCCTATAAGTGTCCATATTTGAAACTGATTCATAAGCCTCCGCAATTTACTGCCAACTTATCTCCTGCACTTGTATTTAATCCTTTAAAGGAATACACCAACATTTTGGGAAATATACCTTTTTGGCGACTTACCACAGACTTGGATGAGATGCTTGATTTCATTTTCATTTATTTGTATTCACTGGCTCTGTTTCCATGTTTCCGAGGTATCGTGTATTTGAAATATACATACGGGATTTACAAAAAGAAATTAAAAAAATAGAGACATTGTTTTCTGAGAAGTTAGACGGCTGGAACTATAATCGCATGTATCCTTACAGTTGCGTATGCCCTAATAGAGTACTTTGTTCACAGACATAGCACAAAGAGGCAGTATATCCAGGATACATATATGTTCAGAGGTTATAGTTCCAACCGTCAAACTTCTTTGAAAACACCATCTCTCATTTTAAAAACAATTTTCCTGCATGAGTATTTCAAATACACATGCTACCTTGTGTAAATAAGGAGGTGTATTTCTTCACTTTGAAGGAGGTAGGCTACTGACTGCAATAGGCTTCAAGTCTTTATGCCAAGCTAACATGTTATGCTAACATGGAAACCAAGCCAGTGAATGCACAAAAATGAAAATGAAACTGAACATCTTGTCTAAGTCTGGATAAGTTGGTAAAAAGGTATATACCCCAAAATAGCCCTCAATGGAACTCCATGTTGTTGAACAGCAGAAAGGTCTGTACTGTATGTACATCAGTATGTGCATGCTTCCAAGTGGCTTGAAAATCTGTGATGCTTGGGAATGCATATATATATATATATATATATATATATATATACATATATATACATATATATATGTATATATATATATATATATATATACACACACACACACACACATTTATATACATATATAGACAGGGATGCCACTGTGACCCGACTCCGGATAAGCGGGTGATAATGGATGGAGAGATATATTTGTCCTGGTCAAAAAGCAAGATTACTTTATATAAAATTTCTTTTTCAGTTAAAAAAAATATATATATATATTTATATATTTTTTTATTTATTTCATTTTTTCTGGCGGAACATCTCTTGCACAGAAATATTCTTTGGCCTTGATATCTCTCCACAGATTTTCAATAGTATTCAAGTCTGGGGATTGTGGTGGCCATTCCAAAACCTTCTTCCATCTTTCCTGGAGGTCCTTCATGGTTGATTTTGAGGTATGTTTTGGATCATCATCTTGCTGGAATACCCTACCTCTCTTCAGCGTCAATGTCTGAACTGACATAAGCTGAACATTAGCCTCAAGAATTTCATGATATTTGCCGGAACCCATTATTCCCCCCCTCTCGCACAATATTACTGTGCCCCCAGCTGCACACAACCCCAAAGCATAATCCACCTCCATACTTAACAGTTGGCATGGTGTTCTTCTCTACAAAGACCCTTTTTTCCCCCAAACATACCTTCTTTGGTGGGCAAAATTGATTTCAGTCCAAGTTTTGTTCCAAAAGGCTTCAGGCTTCTTAATGTTTTTTTTGCATATTTCAGACGATTCATTTTGTGTTGAGGCTGTTCTGTCTGGCAACTCTGCCATGTAGGTCTTTGTTGTTTAAGGTACGTTGTATTGTTGTCCTGTGAACAGCTAGACCTGTGTTTGCTACTCTTTTTTTGCAGTGATGTGTGGGTTCTTCTGCATTTCTTACAAGGAAGGTCTTGGTCTCAAAATCTTTCTTGGTCTTCCAGACCTTGCCTTGACTTCAACTGTTCCATTCAACTGCTTCCTTTCATTTTCTAATAATGTTTCTGACACTGGGACTAGGAAGTTTGAAACATTGTGAGTTTTTGTAGCCTTCACTTTCTTGGTGGAAATGAACCACCTTCATTCTGAAATCCTTGGACAACTGTTTAGAGGAACGCATGGTTGTTAACACCAGACAGAACAGCCACCGCAGTTGGATACTTTATATAGAGTTACTTAAATAAATCACCTGGGTCTGAGCCTTAGTAATCATTTACTAAGAAATAAAGGGTTCCAAAACTTTTGCACAGGGCCCTTTTACTATTTTATCATTTATAAATAGTAAAAAGTTAAAATAAAAAGCAAAGGAGAAAGGTGAATCTGATCTGTGTGTGCGCCTACATTTGTTGTACTTGCGGTGAGAAATTATAAAATACAACAGAAAAATACATTTTTGATCAGCCAAAGCATTTTGTGTGTGTGATGATACAGAGGATACCAAAAAATTGCCAGCTAGAAAGTATATACAAGGCTCATCATTGCCAGTTTTAACCAACTTCCCCTGAAAAAAAAGGACAGCCCAGATTTTTGTTTTCTGTATCGTCTGTGAAGTTCTAAAATGCATAGAAGTTGAGGTCCCCCAATGCTTGTTTGGTCACCGCACATGTTATAAGATAAGGAACCGTAGCTAAAACAATGGTATCATAAAATAGTTTATACAAATAGAACCGTTAGTTTTACTGCTTTCACTGATAAAAAGGATTGAATGAAAATAAATCCACTCTGGCCATGCAGCTTAAGGGGTTAAACAGGATTCCTTCATATTTTGCATTAGAATGACATCGTTATTATTACAGCAATAGCCCTTGTCCCATTAAATAATGATGTCGCTACAGCAAGTTATTGCTACGCTAGCAACACTAATGGAAAACAAGTTAATTTGACACATGATGCGCTAGAGGTGGATTAGAGTAGATCCAATTTTATGTAGTGCAATGGAAAACGCTTGAAGCAATACAAGGGCTGCAAAGAAAAATATCGCAATTGAAATACGCCACTCTTCATCGGAATTCCTGTTTGCGTGGCAGTGGAGACATGCTTTGCAGGGCCGGCCCACCGCCTCCCATTGAAAGTGAATGAAGGCGGTGCCGCCGTCCGCTGAAGTTGCGAACAGTGTGTCTCTTTCGTGAGAGGAAGCATGAAACAGCCTCGAAAAAGGTGTCTCAAACTCAGAGCAATTGGATGCGGTTTCTGAATTCATTTGTCAGTGAAAAACCACATAGCTATAGCCCACCTTCATGCACAGCACAGTGAATACATCGTTAGTGGTTGAGCTAAATAAACCGTTTAACTTATCGTAGGTCTAATAAGTTAGATTTCTACGAGTGAATTGCACTGCTTCATAACGTTACTCGTTAGTGAACATAATTATTTCAGTATGATTGATGTGCATAAGCAGGGCATTATTACGTAAAGTTAATGCGCTGCCACCATACTCTAGTAATAGCAAACCGTTCAGAGGAATCTTAAATCGCTACAAATTTATAGCAATATATCAGTATAGTGAATATCATCACTGTAAATGTGCAGTATATATACAACATGCAATGGCTGGCACAGGGCGATTTTGGGGCATATGCGGATTTGTAGCTTAAAGAATTTTTTTTTTATTTTTTTTTTACTTCAAGTAACACAAAAGCTTGTACAGTGACAGTGTGCCTCCTGGGCTTGTAAATGTGTATTTTATGTTTTTTCTATTATTTTTTTAATTCCAAATAATCATATTTTTCCAAACATGCACAGACTACAAGTACTGGCACAATACAAAAAATGTTTTGAATTGTGAATAAACACAATAAAATAAATCTGTTCAAATGTACTGCATCTGGAAAGTTTCGGTACAAGCTAATTTGCAGTTAATTAAGTGGATTTCTTCCAAATACATTTGTTTGTTTGTTTGCTTGCTTTCAACTAAGAAAGGAATCCATGAATGTCCCTAAACTAGCATTTCAAAGCTCTCAGGAGACAGGAAACTTCAGTTAAACCGTAAAATATCCTTCAGGGTACACAAAAACTGTCTGGGCCAATCAGGAGCCTATACTAAAATAATAATTATATATATATATATATATATACACATATTATACATATGTATGTGTGTGTATATATATATATATATATATATATATATATATATATATATATATATATATATATATGTGTGTATAATACATAAAATAAAAATATATAATTCTGAAGAATTCATCAACCACCTGGAAGCATTCAAAACTGAAAACGATGGAGAATTGTCACAACAACGGGTGCAGAACAATAAATTGAAGCAAAGAGGGCTCACCGGAGGGTTGTGGACATACGTATTTTACTAAATCTGGACATATTACAGCACTAACATGCTCAAGGCAAAAATACACAGCTGAGACAAGAGTATTGATACATGCTGCTGGCTATTCATTGGGGCAGTTTACACTGAGTATATAACTCAAGGGTGTAGAGACAGAATGCCTACTGGGATACAAGCACTGTCTGGTTTCTTATACTGTTCCATCAGCGATGAGCCACACAGGCAAACTTCATAATAGCAAGAAAATGTCCTGGATTCCAGGGCTTCTGAAACTATCGCAAACTGTGTAATATAATATGACATATGATAAGTTATCATATCAAATGTGCTTCATGAAGCTCAGTGGCGACCAACCTTGAAGCATCATCCAGCATTAGGAACATGTATTATATTACAGCTACATTAGCCACAGACTGCAAGTACATTAGAATCTTGGTGATTAAGATTAAGATTAATTTAGATGCAGACAGACAGAGGAGGATATTTGCTTTACTCCAAAGCTCCAGACTAGACTAGACTTAAATGCTAGGACATTTAGCATACTCTTCCACTTCAGTTGGAATGCCAAGACTTTGTACACACTCCACAGCCAGAGTGTTAACCAGTATCGTTTACACATCAGAGTAAAAAAAGCCAGGACTGTTTGCACACTACAGAGCGTCAGAGACAGATAATGAAGCCCAGGACTTAGGACTCTGAAGCTCTACAGTGTGTAAACAGTCTGGCTTTCTGACTCTGAAGCTCTACAGTATAGAGTGAAAACACGCCTTAGTGCAGTTCACAAGTGCAATAATATGTTAAGCTGCAAAACATAGTGCTTTGTCTAACATTTCGTCTATGTTGTCCTTAATGCTTTTGTAAGCCTTCATAAGGCCTTTGAGCGAGGGTCAAGGCAAATTTTCTCTGCTGCATTGTATTACCTTTCCACTACATCTCAGCTGTCTGAGCACAATTTGTGGTTTAAAAAAAAAAAAATGAACAAATAAAGTAAAGGCTCATACTTCTTTTAGAAGTTGACCAAGCATTGATTCAATAATATTAATATGAAATTAGCCTGCCATTTTAATTGTTGCTCAAATAATGGCATGGGAATAATAATGACTAAAAAAAGAACCACTGAGCCACAGACAATAACGCATGAATGCCCATCAAATGGACCTCTTCAGTATTCCTTGGAACAACTTACCATCTGACTTCGTAGAATGTGACCGTCTCAAATGAATACTTTTCATTAAAGTAACAAGATTATTGGAGCAGTCGGAATATTTGTCTCTTTACAATAAAACGGTCTACTTAAATTACAGCAGAAAACAGATTGCAGAGAGTAGGTTCAATGTCATCTTTGTCATTAAGCATTTCTAGCACTGCGTGACGCAGCCTGCAATGACAAACCATTTCTATCTCCTTAAACCCAGACAGGGATAACCTTGTAAAAAAGATTTGCATGGCCACCGGGTTTTTAGACGGTCTTAAGAAAGTTGCAATCATCTTCGTGAAATGTGAAGCAGACACGCCGTGTATTGAGTCTAATTTACATAAAAATTAGTCATTTTGCCAATTAAATTTATAACAACAATTTAAATATGCATGACCCAGACAATGCACTGCAAGACTATTTCACTGGTAGTGCAATTATGGGTGCTTTCCACCCACATGCATTGAGGAAGGTATAGGAATGTATATACACACATTGAAGGAGATAGACACTCACAGTGATCAAGGCATAAACTAACACACAGTGAGGAAGGCATATCCTCACACCCAGTGAAGAAGGTAGAGTGGCTTTAGAAAGTATTCAGACCCCTTCGCTTTTTGCACATTTTATTATGATGTAGATTCCATTTTAAATGGATAGAATTGCCATTTTTGCCCATCAATCTACACTCAATAGCCTATAATGACAAAGCAAAAACATGTTTCGAATTTTTTGCTAATTTAATTAGAAAATCTAAAACTGAAATCTCTTTAGTTTGCAGAATCCTCTTCGGCAGGAATCGAGTCCGCTTCAAGTCTTCTTGGGTAGGTCTCTACAAGCTTTGCACACCTGTTATTCCTATTCTTTCTGGCAGATCTCTCTCCCTCTCAACTCAGATTGGATGGGAAGCGTCTGTGAACTCCCATCTTCAGGTTTCTCCACAGATGAAATGGGTTTTAAGTCTGGGCTTTGGCTGGCCACTGGGTGACCAATTACTCTGTTTGGCCAGATGACTAACTCTAGGAAGAGTCCTGGTGGTTCCAAACTTCTTCCATTTCACAATTATTGAGGCCACTGTGCTCCTGGGAACACTCAAAGCTTTAGAAATGGTTGTATACCCTTGCCCTGATCTATGACTCCTCACAATAGTATCAGAGGTCTACAGAGACTTGGACTTCATGGCTTGGATTCTGTCCTGTCCTGACATGCAGTGTGAATTGTGGGACCATAGGGTATATACACATACAACTATGTCTAATCAATTCAATTTGCCACAGGTGGACTCCAATTAAGTTCTAGACACATCAAGGATAATTAAAGCAAACAGGATACACCTGACCACAATTTCAAGTGCCACAGCAAAGAGTCTGAATACTTATGTAAATTAATGATGGCAGTTTTTGATTGTTAATACATTTGCAAAAGTTTCTAAAAACATGTCACTTTGTCATTGTGGGTTGGTGAGTGTAGATTGATGGGCAAAAAAGGCAATTTTATCTATTTAAAAGAAAATTTACAACACAATAAAGTGTAGAAAGAAATGGGAGGTCTGAATACCTTCACACACTGTGAGGAAGGCATATACTCACACACAGTGAGGAAGGTATATATTCACACACAGACACAGACACATTAAAAACTCACACACACAAACACACTGAGCGGGGTACATACTCACCCACACACTCTCCGGTCTGCCACTCCAGGCACTGTCCGTAGGGGAAGGAGATGACGTAGGCGTTGGAGTCGACGCAGCGCTTGGTGCTGCTACACCACATGCACTCCATGGCCTGGCTGGTGCAGTTGGTACAAGAGTTGCGCAGGGAGCAGGGGGTCTTGCATGGCCGAGCATTCTGATTGGGGCTCACTGTGGGAGAGCGTTCAGACCTTGCATCATGGGAACTGTCAAATGACTAAGTGCGCCATTTGTACCAGCTATTTCACTTTTTAGTATTACATGACCATTTCTAACATGCTTTCATTAGTTTTAGATCCTTTTACTAGTTTTACCTATGTAAAGTGTACACTAAAATGTAAATGTAATTAATTACAGCAATTACATTTTCATAGATGTATTAACCCGGTTGAATATCAGACACTTCTCCTTAACACCCTTTAACATCACATTGTTGCTTGCTGAAATAGAGGTACGTAGTCTTTGAGAGAATTTTTACAAATGCAGTATTAAGATTAGGTTCAATGTCTTGTATGCTCATAACCAAAAGTTACATAGAAATTATAAATATAGTACGAAGGATTAAAAAAGACGCATTCCCAAAATGTACTAAATAAAATTCCAGTGGGAAATTTCCATGAAAAAATAAAAAATGTACCAAAATGTGACCCACACTCTCCCACCGACTATGCTCAGAACCCAAACTAACCTAGTTTGGGTTAATGTAGGAGTAGACAACAGAGCTTGACTGAAGTTAATTAGGATTCAAATCTTTTACTGAGCGTGTCTGGTGTATGCATGACCCAAACAGTGCACTGCAAGAGTAGTCCCATGTTACATTGTTTAGTAGCTGAAACCTGATTCTGCTCAAAAAATACTTTTTTCTCAGAATGTTTACCTCATACGTTTCAGAATCTACATTATGATCTTATTAGCACCTAATTCTCTTCCCCAGCATGGAGCACCATTATCACTGACACCTCAGTCAGTACTTAGGAAAGAGAAAGAGGTAGAGAGGTAGAGAGGTGTGTGTGTGTGTGTGTGTTTTTGTTTTGTGCCCGGGTTTTGTGTTTTAACACTAGGACAACGGGAGTGATAATTTGACTGCTTTTGGAATAGTGAGGCTTGGTATCTCCGAGCAGGTGTGTCGCACTGTAGACTCATTTCATGGCTTTTCCTAAATCTGTCATAATATACCTGGCCATATTTTACAATGTCAAAAGTTACTTTCTGGAAATGAAATATCACAATAACAGCGAAAGTGAGCATCCCATCCCCTACCCCACTTCACCGCACAGTACGCAAATTAGTGCCCTTAATACCAAGATGGTTTTAGGGGAGTTGAGTTTTAGTGGAGCTGAGTTTTACAGTGCTGGGCTGTTAGACGGAATTGTGTTTTCGGACAAGGGCATTATGTATTAGGCTGTTCTGTTAACAGAGAGAGTTGTGTTTCAGGTTGTTGGAGTGTTAGCAGAACTTGCATTTTAGCCTGTGGTGCTATTGAGGGGTTGTGTTTTGTAGTGCTGGCCTGTGTTTTAGGCTGTTGGGTAATGGAGTTGCGTTCTGAGATGCTGGGTCCCGAGGAGAGCCGTGTTTTTAAATGTTTGGTTCGTGTTTTAGCCCGCGGCGTCGCGTTGGGCCGCGCCTCACCGACAGGTTTTTCGCAGATGAGCCCATCGGTGGTGGCGGTGCAGGGGTTGGCCTTCAGGCCCGACACCTCGGCCCGGTCCAGGTACGCGCAGAACCCCGAATCGCTGGGCTCGCCCGGCAGCCACTGCAGGGAGGTGTTGGTGAAAGGGGACGAGTCCTCCCAGCCCCAGTAAGACACGTTGATCTTCCTCAGCCCTACCCACGGGGAGATCTTCTACAGGGGAGAGCACACCGAAAATACAGCAAAGTAAAAAAATAATAGCACTTTTGAGACTTTTATCCAAGCTGATTAGACTAAGAAGGGGACAATTCCCCCTCGAGCAATGGTGTACTACAATGGCGCCTGAACCACCAACTCTCTGGGTCCCATTCATGTACCTTAATCACGAGGCCACAGACTATCCCCCACAAAACGCACAGATCACACCACAAGCCCAACAAGCTTTGTTCTCTAAGACCCAGAGAACCGCTGACACATCCTGGTCTACATTAAAGCCTATGTAACCATTAAAATACATAATTGTTTTGGATTCAAATACTTTTCTACACTTTACTGCACTGTCTGGTGCCTATGAAATACTCTCAAATAGTGCAAACCGCACCTTCTGGTCCTTCTCGGTTGGCTCGATTGCACCTGGCAACATCATTCGAGCACAGAAAATGATTTGAATCAGAAACAATTACATATTTAACCTGGTGTGCAGTTGCTGGATGGAGGTACAACTAACAATTCTAGATTTCCCAACAAGAGGAAAGGAAAGTAAAGTGAAAGATTTTAAATTGTATTTCTCACTACTTGCTGGGTTCACGGCACCAAGAGTAGAGAATCAATAAATGGATTTGGGGGGGAACAACAAAAGGCAGCACTGGAAACTATCGATATTTCAGAAAGACTTGAAATATGGAATTGAACCTGCCCCTCTGACCTCTGCCCTCTCCAGACACAAAAGGCCCAGATAGTAAGTGAGAACAGGCAATTTTCTGGTAGTATTTTCACTTCTTTGCAGTACAAGCCAAGCCAGGGCACACTGGCCGATTAGTCCTCCATACAGGGTGAACAAAATGGACTCTCCAAAAAGGCAGAGCTCAGCTCCAGTGAGTACAATATAATTGAACTTTTCCCAAACTTCTCCCACACAAATGATAGATGTCTCAACAACAGCGCACAAGGCAAATTGGTACTTGCGCTTTTAGAATTCTGCGGGATTAAGTTTAACAGTTTAATTACAGTTCACCGTAATAGATTTGAAATGATTATATAGCAATAGCAACAATCCATGGCTAACCATCTGTTTGAAGATTTATGCATAAGGCCTGAAGCTGAGTGGATTGATTTCTGGAATAATTCACATTTGTATCCTTTCGTTTCCAGACAGGGACAGTGTAAGAGCTGCATGTACCTTTGCTGTCACTGTTTATACTCCAAACAGGAACACACAAATGCATGTATGCACACACAAACACAAGTACACACGCATGCACTGACACGCACACGCACACGCACACGCATGCACTGACACACTGGAGCAGCAAGCCGACTCACCTTCTCCTGCAGCTCGAACTTCTGCAGCTCCTCCAGGACAAAGTCCACCTGCTTGGCGCTGGTCAGCGAGGCGATGCTGCCGTCCAGGTTCTTGCAGTAGTGCTGCGCGTTGTCGTAGCTCTCCCGGCTGGAGTTTATCCGCAGGCAGGCCTCGCCCACGCGGTTCCAGCCGTCCCCACAGAGGTGGGCTGCAAGCAGGCAGGAAAGAACAGTTCAGCCACTGTACTGGAAAGTGGGCCAGCCTGTAGCCTAGTGGCTAAGGGGCATGACTGGGACCTGGAAGGTCCCATCATAGCCACGATAAAACGCATGCAGCTTCTGGGCCTTTGAGCAAGGCCCTTAAACCCACATTGCTCCAGAGGGGGCTGTCCCCTGTTTAGTCAACTGTAAGTCGCTTTGGGTAAAAGCCTCAGATAAATAACTAATGTAATGAAATGTAAATAACACATCAAAGCAATCACTGCAAATATACACTCACCCAGCACTTTATTAGGTATTCATTACTTATTTCTTAAGACTTCTACTGCTGTAGCCTATCCACTTAAGAGTTATGATGAGTTGTGTGTTCAGAGATGCGCTTCTGCATACCGCTCTTGTAATGTGTGGTTATTTGCATTACTTCACCTTCCTGTCAGCTGGCCATTCTCTTGACGTCTCATTACAAGGCGTGCCTGTCTGCAGAACTGCTACTCACTGGATTTTTTTTTTTTTTTTTTTCCACCATTCTTTGTAAACTCT
Source organism: Conger conger (assembly GCF_963514075.1). Classification (NCBI taxonomy): domain Eukaryota; kingdom Metazoa; phylum Chordata; class Actinopteri; order Anguilliformes; family Congridae; genus Conger; species Conger conger. The sequence continues at coordinate 25,646,823 of NC_083761.1, read as the reverse complement.
AGAGACTAGGAGGCCCAGGAGATCTGCAGTTTCTGAGATACTGAAACCACCCTGTCTGCCACCAACAATCATTCCACGGTCAAAGTCACTTAGATCACATTTTTCCCCCATTCTGATGGTTGATGACCTGTATCTACATGATTGTATGCATTGCACTGCTGCCACACTAATTGGCTGATTAGATAATCGCATGAATAAGTTGGTGTAATGAAGTAAAAATGTTCCTAATAAAGTGCTCGATGAGTGTACAGTACGCTAAGTGAAGATGCTTTCAAAAATAATGACATTAACCATTTCTAAAGAAATGCAGAAAACAAAAAAATAAGCATCTGACCAAATTTATAAAATAAGAATAATAGGGTACCTAACACCTTTGCACAGTACCACACTTTCATTTCACAGATCTGTGTTATCCAATTGAAATATGAAAAACCAGAGAAAGTTTCATTTGATAAGGTAGAAAGAACAGATGGAGGAGCGAAAGGGAGGTGGGGGAAGGTGGAGCTATCGATGAGTAGGTGAGATGTCTCGTGGTGGAATCATCTGACATCAAACAGCGCTCTCTCTTTATAATACAAATGATGCAGATACTTCTGTTTTCATAGTATTGTTATGGCAGAACACATGAACATAGACAGAATAACTTTCTCCCGAGGGAAAGCAGCCAACGTTAATGAAACTTGAATCCGAGCAAGATATCCAAACATATTTTCAAGAATGTGCCTGTAAAAACGAAGTGGCCAAAATGAAACATTTAGATAAATGACATAGGCACATAAAATTCAACAAATAATATTATAGACAGTGAGGAACCATCTTAAAATGAACACGTTCTACATTTTGGTAATAGAAGAGATTCTTAAAGTAGAAAGATTATGAAATTTTTATTTTCCCATCTTTGTTGTTGTACAAAGTGACAGAATAAGGCTCACAGGAGATGAGAGATCCTGTAATACTCTCCCAGTCATGTTTGGATAAATATTTCATCTCAATTCTAATTAATTGTTATCTAATTTATTCAAGAGATGGCAGCCTCAATAGAAAAAATGCTTGTGTGTTGCGTTTGTGTACACACAATTGAACTTTTAGTTCTTAAGTTTTAAATATGATTTTTGGAAAGCAGCCGTTATCTTAACAAAGCATCTTTTATACAAGAGATACTTAAGCGAAGACACAACTACACTTTCACTAAAATTATCAAGTACAATTCCAAATGCTATCCATGTTATCCAACAGTAATTCATGAAACATGCTGCAGTGTGTGCATGGCAGTACTCTCTATGTCCAGTTGAGCTATGATGCATCTATCATACTAAATGCGTTGATTTTTTTAGCTACTGAGCTAAATAAATTTTTAGACCTTTAGCCACGAAGATGATGACAAATTCATTGAGATGCATGCATTCATCTTACGAGCTAGTGAGTCGTATGAAATCATATTTATCAGCTTTTGAACTCTTTTTGAAATTTGGCAGTAACACAACTGACTAGACTGGTAGGTAGCAAGAAACTAGCTAGCAGTCTTAATCCATTTTTAAGCGTATTATTCAACATGCCAGTCTGCCATATTAGTATCTCATTGATAGCCAGCTAATTGACTAAAATTGGCTGGCTAGATACCATCCTGTAAGCCTAATTATTTTTACGCATATCATTAGCGTAAAAAACTGGATATTTATCATCCAGTAATCAGTGATGGAAACATAATTACCTAATTACTGTTTACAATTATCTGGTCAAGCATGTACTGTATCTTTTAACTTGCCATTTTACAGGGTTAATAAAAATAAACCTGAACTTTCAAAGAGTACATGAATTTTGGAATTTAATTGCCTCCGTCTCCTCCAGGTCTCCAAACTGCAAGGGGGATGCTAATAGTGCAACAAGCCAACTCCCCTGACTTATATCTGCCTCCTACGGTATTGGGACAGACTCATTATTGGGTCTGGCACACTCCACAACAAGACTTGGGTGAGGAAAGGTGTGGGGCATAGGGTTGCAGCCCTTCAATACTGATATTCTCTGGAGAACTCATTTGCGTTTCATGTGTAGGAATTATGAAATGAAAAATATTTAGCAGCATGAATGATTTGCGGGATTTATTTTGAGCCGATGTGTGGGATCGTGCTAAAATATGCACCGTTCTCACAATCCAGCGGTGAAACTCGAGCCCTAAAGCTTAGAGGCCTCCGCTTAAACCTTTCTCTATGCGCGCTCTGGGTGAGAGCTTCCGCTGAATGCCTACTGTAAATGCAAATGCAATAAAAATATTACGGTGTATATAAAGCCGCTCCTTAAGATAGAGGCCTGCACTCTCTCTCAAACACTAAATGAGCCTGTTCGAGAGAGATACCTGCGCCTACAGCACTAATGAGCGATAATAATGATAATACGAAGTTAATCTGTAAATAAAGCACACTGGATTATGTCATAACCTGAAACCAGACACGGTCAGCCGTTCTAACAAACACACCCTCATCCTCATTCTGAACCAGTCAGGCTATCGGGCTTTTCTGCGACACAACCCAGGCGTCTTCTCGTAAACAACACCAAAACAATCCTAACTGACCCACTTCTCACTTGCATTCTACAAAAGGCTTGTTTTTGTTTGTGTTTCTGTATTAATATTAAAAATACATCACATACCAGCTGTAAACCCACTTCTAAGCTCCCCAGATTTCCACAGGGGTAATGTTACGTGACCATTAAATTATGTATCCAACGCTCGCATCATTACTTTAATGGAAAATTGGGCTTAGGATACTAATGGGTAGTCTAGAAAAAAGCCCCCGAAACAGAAAGACTATGAAAAAAAAAAAAAACAACAACCAAAAGTAGAGACAAACACACGCGTGCGCGCGCACACACACACACGCGCACGCACACACACACACACACACACACACACACAGATATACCCACATACGTACAGACACATAGTCATTCAGTCACAGTCACAGCCATTCACAGAATTGATGAACATACTGCATAGATATAAATATCAGTATTAGCATATTCGTGGGAGGACTTTGTAAACAACTCGGGTGACAAACTACTTCATGCTTGAAACAGTAAGGGCAACCATGGGTGGTTCTTCCTGTTCCAAGCACTGTGCACAGAGGGGCCCCACAGCCTGGTAATGAATCTGGTCCGCACGTGTGCCGACTGTAGCCAGCAGCCCTGCAAGGCGACACCTACAGAACAGTCTGTATGAATTTGGACAGTTGGCACAATTTCTGTTCTTTTGGCTCCATAGTCCAGCACACTGGATTTGAATTGAAACAATAAATGCGAGGTTAAAGTACAGACTGTCACCTTTAATTTGAGGGTGTTTGCATCCGTATCGGATGCTGTGTGTAGGAATCGCATCCCTTTTCATACATAGTTCCCCCCATTTTAGGGGACTAAAAGTAATTGGGACGGTTGGCTTTTCAGCTGCTTCTCAATAGTTAAGTGTATTCAATCTCTTCTGTAGTGCAGGTACAAGAAAGCATTCAGTATCTAGTCTTGATTCAAGGCTTTCGAAGCAGGCCTTTCGGGTCTGTTATTGACGTTTGTCACAGGCACAGGCACAGGCCAAACAACAGGCTTACCAAAATAAACAGTTGGGAACATCATTCCAAACATCATCACAGAGCCAGAAGAACAGAAATTGTACTAAACTGTCTAAATACATACGGACTGCACTGTAATTGGTGCAAGCATCACCCAGTGAGGGAGGGTTTCAGCCAGCCAGAAAGGCAACGTCTTTTCCAGACCTGGTTCAAATACATAATTGTTTTGGATTGAAAGACTTTTCTGTGCTCGACTGATCTTGCCTGGTGCATTTGAAGCAACCAAGACAACTAGAAGGTTTGGAGTATTTCATAGGTTCCAGTACCCCCGACAAGCTTGGTAAAAGTATTTAAATCCTAAGCATATTAGACCCAGGTCTGGCCAGTAATGACTGGGAAATACGTAATTGGTGCTAGCATCACCCAATGAGGGAGGGTTCCAGCCTGCCAGGATGGTGATGTGTCGTTGCACACGGGCCCCCCCTTCCGATCAAACAGACGTGGTTCCCCTGCTGAGCTGCAGGTGGAGCGAACTCCTCAGACTCTTGTCTGTGAGAGCCTGACTTGTTGGAAGCATATTGAAGAGGAAAAATGAAACGCTGAAACTTTCCATAGATAACAATATTGAAATCTTTTGTTGCATAGCTTGTCTCACCAGGCAGGGCGTGGCACTCCTGCTGTTGAGGATCCCATTGGCAGTTGAGATTGAGAGCGCAGGCCCGGCAGGTAGCTAGCCGGATGCACACCTGCTCCTTCCTCACGTGACACTTGCTGAAGTTCTTAACTGACTGCAAGTGAAAGAGAGGGAGAGAGAGAAAGAGAGAGAGAAGACCATTTATACCAAGAAGGCTCTGCAACAGCCATCTCACAACCTCCACTGGCACCAAAATACAGTAAGGTTTGTAAATATTTGGAAAGTGCTGCAATTTTAAAGACCTGTAATTCCCACACAGTGCACTCGACGTGGATGTACATACGCTCATATTAAAGCTGCCAGTCTGTAATTTGAGGGCATTTAGATCCATACAGAGTGAATTGCATAAGAATTACAGCCCTTAAATTGGGTCACTGTCCAAATACTTACGGACCTCACTGTACCAACAACTCACTTTGCTCCAAGACACTTAACAAGCTGTTCGGTGCCCCATGAACCACGCCCATACACTGTACTCATATGTTCCCCAGTAAAGATTACTAAGACAGTAATAACATTGTGTTTGAACCCAATTAGCCAGTACCCCAACAAAATGTTCCTGTCCTCACCACCCCCATTTCAAGAAAGAAGGCCCTATTTAAACAACATTTTCTCTTCAGTCTAAACTAAGCTAGGTGGAATCATAACAGAGCTACAGGTCACATTGAGACATGTCATGTACTGGTTCTCTGTGGCTCCCCCTGCTGGCAGGCTCACCAAAGTGCAGTTGCTGGAGTTGGAGATGCATTTTTTATCATCGCACCACTGGCAGCCGTTAGTGTTGGACGTGCAACTGGAGCAGTCGGAGTACCTGTAGCACCTCTCGTCCGCTGCTACTAGGACAGAAGCAGAGAAAGATGGGGGGGAGAGAGAGAGAGAGATAGAGAGGTAGAGAGACAGAGAGCAAGGAAGAGGGAGAGTGGAAAAGGAAGAAAGAGTCACAGATGAAGAGAAATGGAAGGGCAGAGAGAGGGAAGGAGAGAGTCCAGTCAAAATATAAGGTAGACCGCACTCTATTTCATTACCTAATTGCATGGACCAAGAAATAAACAGTGCGAACGTTTTGGCCTCAGCCTTCGTCAGCGTATCCAGGAGAGAGTCCAGACAATGAAATCCAGACAATGAAATCAGGAAGCCATTCAGAGCACAAAACCAAAGCTGTTCCCCCAGATTCAGCTCTGTAAGACCAGGTTACACAGTGGGCATCTGCCCGGTGCAATAAGGCCGTCATTCACACTGGTCACAATTACGCCTAACTGGCCTCTGCTGCTCGTCATATAAAAAGCACTGCGGTTAAAATGCCAAACCAGAGCGGTCGGTTCCCAGACCGAGAGGATTTAAACAGTATAGCTGTGCCCTGTCCGTTTGTCTGGCTGAGGGTGCTTATTTGCCTGGCTGCCTTGACTGTCTGTCTGCCTCCTGCAGATAAGGATGCAGAGTAATGGATTACTGAGATCAGACTAATCAGCCAATCGACTTTTTCTCTTTTCTGTTTATTGTTGTTTAAACACACCATTGAAACCTCTCAATGCAGATTAATCACAGACCATCGCTGGAGCTCAATGGTGCAATGGTAGAGGATTACTCAAAATGGAGGGCTGATTTTTATTTTTTTTTAGCTTTCAGTGTCCAAATGGATACGTCTCTGCATGTGTTTGTTTAGAGAAAATTTACGATGTCCGTATGAAAGGCTGCTGAATGGGTCAAAAGCATTTGGGGGGGCCTATAACAGGGTCCTCGCTGTTATTCAAAGTCATGCTGTCCTTCAGGAACTCACAGACTTATCTGATCATCAGAACAATTGTACACTCAGTGAGCACTTTGTTAGGTATTCAGCTTATATTTTAGACTTCTGCGCATTGTGTGTTCATTTCTTCCCCATTCTGGTCTGAAAACCCGCGGAACCTCTTGACTATGTGAGCATGCTTTTATGCATTTAGTTGCTGTCACTTGATTGGCTGATTAAATATTTACATTAATAATGTGTAATGGTGTAATAATGTGCTCATTGAGTGTATATCAAGGTTTACGCACACGGGGGGGATCAAAACACTTTCAGTTGCCCAATTAATTTCTGGATGGATTTCTGTTCTTGCTTACAAGTGTGGAGATCAGTCATATTAAGAAAAACGGAATATTATCAAAGGCTACTTTGAATTATTCTCCTCAGCCTCGTTGCAACGTTCCTTTATGTTTTTGATTTCTTTAAATGTGAGCTTAACTAAGTGAGGCCACAAAATACCACAATGCATAGAATGTTAGTTAGAGAGGCAGGCTGTTATTCATCCCTGCCTGGCATGAAAGCTAAGTTGGAAAGTTTAGAAGTTTCAGTGGCGCTATAGCACAGAGGTGTGGCAGGGCACTCAATATGAAACACAGGATGTTTTAAATCTTGCAATTGTCGATGGTCTTTGGCAAGGAGGCTTTACAGAAGACTGCTCTCCTTTGAGAGACTATTTCATCACCAGCATTCCCTCCACTAACGGGCGCCAGCCTCATCACTCCCATCATGCACCTCTGCTGTATCTGTAGGGGTGGAAGGGGGGGTCTGCAGGTTGAGTCAGAAAATAATAAAAGGGAAAAAAATCAAACAAATTGTTTTGCCTCCTGGTCTAACCGTGTCCCACTTACCGAATTCAGAGAGCAGACAAGAACAAGCGCTAGTGCAGAAAGGATTATGCAAATGATTAACGCAACAGCTCATTCTCTCAGTGTCAAGACTAGTGCAGTTGTCGCTGGGAGAGCAATAAGAGGATTAAACCAGGCAGGGTTAATGGTGCCATGCGGTCAAGATTTCAGCTGGCACTTCCAGGAACAGTCAAAACCTGAAACCAGGATTGAACCGTCTACTGGTTCAGGTGGAACTCCAGGTAGTCAAGTCTTATGTATATGAAAGGGCATCTCTCCATTAAATGTTGATGGTACATCATTAATAAATACTTATAGGTACCATCATTCATGGATAACAAGCTTACAGGTACTATATTTAATGGATATAGAGTACTGTGCAAAAGTTTTTAAAGAGTAGTGAACAGTTAAAAACTAAAGCTAATCAAATCAATATTTGTTGTGGCCACCCATTGCCAAAAACTGCATCAATTCTCCTAGGTACACCTTCCTGCAGTTTTATAAGAAAATTGACTGGTAGGTTCAAACATATTGAAAAACTTCAGTTCTTCTGCAGACTTTGGCTGTTTCGCTTGCCTCCTGGCTCTCCATTTAATCCTAGGCAGCCTTAATCAAGTTTTTATCTGAAAACTTAATGTGTTACTTTATTGAACAAAATACAAAAGATATGTTAAAGGTTTTGGAAAATGAAAATCTCAAATTTGCCCTTTGCATGTGTTTCTACAGACACACTAATGCAGAATTCAAGAAATATGAAAATTAATATTTTAAAAATATGTAAGCTGCATAATACTTCGTCACAGTACCATCAGCTTAGAGGTACCATCATTAATGGATAAAAGAGCTTACAGGTACAAATACGGACAGGTGGAATCATTTAAACACACCCTGGCTCCTGAAAGTATTCAGACCCCTTCATCCCCACACATTATTGTGTTGTATATTTCATTTTAAAGGGATAAATTTGCTATTTTTGCCCATCAATCTAGACCCAATAACCCACATTGACAAAGTGAAAACATGTTTTTAGAAATGTTTGCAAATGGATAAAAAAATCTAAAACTAAAATATCTAATTTACATAAAGTAAGTATTAAATTTACATCTTCCATTTCCATAGAAGCAGATTGAAAAGGAGTGGTACTCCCTCTGAACCCAATGCAGGCATTATAGGCTAAATGACGACTAGCGCTTGATGAGGCAAAGAATGCAAATGGATTAGCGACAGCTGCACAGTGTGAACACTATGTGAGAGAGTTGGGACACTCCTGATCAGTGCAGACGATTATTATATTATATTATATTATATTATATTATATTATATTATATATAATATCACTTGTTATTTAGTTGATCGTTTTATCCAAAGTGACTTACAGACTAAGCAGGGAATAATCCCTTCTGGAAAAATGGCTTAAGGGCCTTGCTGATGGCCTCATTCTGGCTACACCGGGGCTTGGACCACCAACCGGGTCCGAGTCATGTACGTTATCAACTAGGCTACAGGCTGCATGGGGTATATTCCCTGCAGTTTTCAGTTTATATACACACACACTTGCATATGCCATTTCTAATGCATACGCACCAACCTGAGTATAGACGGCACACTTACAGACTTTTGCGGGGCAGAACGTGGAGGGGAGGCTGCCGTTGGTGTGGCCGGGGTCCCAGGAGACGCAGCGGCTGCTGCTCCAGACGCAGCGAACGGCGGGGCCCGGGCGCAGGCACGCCTCCTCAGAGCGGAAGGCGTCGCAGCTGGGAGGCCGGTACACCAGCACGTCATTCAGCAAAACACTGGAGAACCCTCCAAACAAGTACATCGACCTGCAGTCACAATGACAGCCAAAAACAACAGATATCAGTCAACAGGCGCCGCACAATAATAATACTACTACTACTACTACTACTACTACTACTACTACTACTACTACGAATAATAATAACAATAATAATAATAATATCAATAATAATAATAATAATATCAATAACAATAATAATAAAATTCAGTGCAATCTCTAATGGCCATTTGTAATTACTGTATCATAGTTCTTTTTCAGGTCCTCATTTTACAATAAAATAGACATGGAACATACAGAATAAAAACTAAAACCAACAACTAAATACTAAGATAATACACAGATAACAGTGCAGTAGTATATACAAAAGACACATAGTAGTTGGCACAAACCATCATAAAGAGACAGAAAATTAACTATTTCATGACAAACAATTATAGAAGTAGAGTATACTGGTGTGATAAACATAGCAAATTGTAGAATGCCGCCATTGTAACCCGGTCTATCATACTGCTCTCACCCATTACTGACGACCGCAGAGTGACCGAAGCGGTTCACGTCACGGTGAAGGTTGGGCTTCGGCAATACCTTCCACTCGTCGCAGGCTGGGAGAGATGAACCGTAACATTAGCACCACACAACCACAACCAGTGCAACACAAACACAACTAATACACAACACAAACAAAACGAACGACCAACCTGCAGCCTGGATCGGCTAAATGACCTGTCACCATCGACCGCAGGGTATTGTTTGCCAACAAGATGGTTGTCAGCGAGATATTTATCTCTGTGTGTTCTGGCAAGGTAACATTTATTTGTTGGCAGAGCGGTATTCAGCAAAAGAGTTGTCTTTTTCTGGCAGCGTAGCATGTATTTGCTAGTTGAACAGTGCATTTGCCAGCAGGGTGGTATGTATTCATTGGCTGGCCAAATGAGTGAATTTGAATTTTTGGCAGGGCTTATTTGTTGGCAGAGTGGTGCATATTTTCATGCGTGCTGGCCATCTTTTGTATCTAGCAAATGAAATTTGATACCAATCAGGCAGCCATGATGACAGCCGTCACAGTGATAAAGAGCAAGTGAATGGCAGTGCCGGATATGAGCTTCCAGAGTGCAGATGAGTTATCAGAGCGTCTGATCCTGACACACGTATTGGAAATACCACACTACACCTCACAGTCCGAACAAGCAGGGAATACCACACTACAGCTCACAGTCAGAACAACCAAAAAATACCACACTACAGCTCACAGTCAGAACAACCAGGAAATACCACACTACAGCCCTACGGCTTAGTCAGAAACAGTCAGAATTTCAAAATCACAGCACCTATGGCTGAGCCAGAAATAAGAAGAATAAGAAGGAGAGAGAAGAGGGGGGCATTTAATGAATGTTTTCATTGAAGATGTTACTCATATTAGAGTCTTCAATTCAACTGAAGACTAAGCAGAACGTATTGAACTGGAGGGTGAAAGGTTCCTTTCAAGCAGTTTCAGTTTCATGGTTTCATTCGAGCAGGTTAATATTTTCCATTTAAGCCATTTTGAATTGGCAGCCAAAATGTTGACGATGAGGAAAAACAGAAGTAACACGTAAATTTAATTGTCGGTTAAAAATACACACTTTTCTTAATCACCGAACCCCCGCAAGTAAACACGCATGCTCAGACAGGGCACACAGGGGTACACAGCTGGTGTTCCTCAAACAAGCCTCCTCTCAGAGAGCAAACACAATACATCCCTCCCTCTGGCTCCAGTCCTGGGGAAGACGAGGCCTCTCACGTCAGACTGATGCTCCTAAAACCTCGTCCCATCCAAGAGAAGCGGCTGAGAAGGATTAGCAATAAAAACGGTGACATTTCTCGAGCGAGCGCGCTTCCAGGTACACAGACAATCCAAATAGACACCACTAATAAAAAAGAAAAATCATATTGCAGATAAACGATTTGCAAAAGCAAATCCATCCATCCAGGAGACATTAAGTACGCGTAAATAAATAGCCTGCAGCTTTCATCGAGAAGACATTAACTACAGAAGATGTAGCCTCTGGCTAACGGACGTTGCGAGCCAGCAAACGGTTTTGTTTTCCTTCCGTTAGCTGCCGGGATGTTTCGCAAGGATTTTGATGAGAAGCTATGTAGTAGATGAATGCCAAATTGTTTGATTTAAGAGGACAAATAAAGCAGTGGTCAAAGCATTACACTGCAGAGAAAATACCAATCTGTGATTCAGTTGCTGTGCCGTCCAGATCTTGTACAAACAGGAAATGTCAGATTCTAAAGTTGGAAATGTTAGATCTGAGGTTTATAAAGCCCAGTTTTACTATTCATCTAATGTAAATGGCAGCGATGAACCCTGATCAGTTTACACAGCAAAATGGTGCTGATCACTCACAACTGAGACAGGACTAAAGACTACTTGTTTTCTGCCAATATGAAATCAAGCTTCAGAAATGTTATGGTATGGACATCTCACATAAGGATATTAATTATGCACATTAAATGCCAACATTTAAAAATGTTCCATACTTTTTATGGCTATTAATAAAAAGATCTGATTACTCTATTGAGACCAAACGCAAAACCACACTTGCTAAATCCTTAAAACCAAGTAATATACAACCACCCATGGTCTCATCTAGGCCATCTAAAATGTTCCGACACCATGCAAAATCCTTTCTTGGTCAAAGTTAGAGCAGAATGATTGGATCATGAGAAGTCTAGGGGTCTAGTTTGTATGACACTAGCAATGGACCAACAGTATAGGAGAAATAGAGTATGTATTGATTAATCAAAGTTTTAATGTGTTTTGTTTTTTATTTGTTTTGTAAAAGTACTCAGCATTAGATATTAAAGTACTTAGCATTTTTAGGACAGTGCAAATTGTAGAATATGCCATCTTCACTAAACTATATGACTGTCTCGCAGAATTAGGTCAGCTGCCAAATCATCATATTTTACATCAGTGTGAGATGGATTATTCATCTTCACACATTAGTTCAAGAGGGGTTACTCATTTTTAATCATTAGTTCAAGAGGTTCAACTCATTTTTACTTAAGTAAATATAAAACATTTAAAAAAATTAAACAAATTCATTCAAGAGGGGTTACCCAATTTTTACTATTTGTTTTAAGATCATCTTAATTCATCTTTACTCATTAGTCGAAGAGGAGTTACTAATTTCAAAACATTAGTGTGGGAGGGGTAACTCATCTTCACACATTAGTTTAACAAGGGTAACTCATCTTAACACAATAATGTGAGAGGGGTTTACTCATCTTTACACATTCGCAGGGCTGCCAACATTGGTCAGTTACGCCTGTAACGATTATGAACCAATATAGCTTTGTCCTGTGAGTCAATTCATAATTACCAGCATAATTACCAGCAACTCTTCAGATGCATTTGTGTACCATGAGAGCGTGAGACAGAGCAAATAAGCGCGTGTCACACCAAAAGCGTGAGAGTTGGCAACCCCGCATTAGCGTGAGAGGGGGTTAGTTGTGACCGGCCGCACGCACCGATATCATAAGCCAGGAAGTCCGAGGAGAAGCACTTGGCCCCGTTGCTTAGTGATGTGTCGTTGTGGGTGTTTCCCCCGAAGACGAGCATGACGCCGCTGAGGAGGACGGCGGAGTGGAGGTACCGTGCCAAACCGCTCTCTCTCAGGATCGTCCTACACAACACAGAGAGACGGTTACACACACACACTTATGTCTGCTTCACACACTCAGCGATCACTTCATTAGGTAGACCCGTACACCAGCTGGTTAATGCAAATACTTAATCAACCAATCACATGGCAGCAACTAAATGCATAAAAGCTTGCAAACGTGGTCAAGAGGTTCAGCTGTTGTTCAGACCTAATGTCAGAACGGGGAATAAATGTGATGTAAGTGAGTTTGACCGTGGAATGATTGTTGGTGGCAGACAGGATGACTATGAGTATTTGAGTATCTCAGAAACTGCTGATCTCCTGGTATTATCATGCACAATGGTTTCTAGAGTTTGCAGAGAATGGTGCGAACAACAAAAAATATCCAGTGAGCAGCAGTTCTGCAGGCAGAAACGCCTTGTTAATGAGAGAGGTCAGTGGAGAAGAGCCAGACTGGTCAAAACTGACAGGAAGTTGATTAGACAGCCAGATGGAACACTGAAATAGGCTATGCCAGGTTCTGCCGCGTTTCAAAAAATGTAAACGTCAGCTGTTTGGCATCTTGTTACCATAGAGACAACAAAACCGTGATAAATGCAAAACGCTGTGCGACATTTGTCATACAACACTTGTCGCAAGAGTTGTGCGACAAAGTGTAAGTCAGGCCTTATGCACAGACTATTACTATATACAGATGCATACACTCACACTATAGACACAGATACAACATGCACAAACGCTTTTTCATGACTATATAGACATACACTCGTACAATATATACAAATATGCACAGTGCCTCATCCATCTATATTGCATGATTTCATTTCTGTTATTTATTTGTGCGACTAGGTATCTGTGTGACACAGGTTGTTGCTGTAATATAGCAAGCACTCTCATGAGAAAGTCAACCTACCAAGCATAAATACAGGATTAAATATATATATATATTACAATCCCTTACTTTAAACCCAGTTATTGGGTCTTTCCCAGGGCCCGCGCAGGACTCACCACGTGCGTGAGCGCACCTCGTAGCGGTACAGGTCGTCCACCAGGCCGTACTTGCTCCCCGGCAGGGCCTTGTAGCCCCCGTGCACGTACACCGACCTGGTCATGCGGTCGTATACGCTGCTGTGACCGTACCCGCCCTGGGCGCTGGCTCCGTTCGTCTCGGGGACCAGCCACGTGTTCGTCTCTGAGGAGTGGAACGAGCACGCACACACACACACACACACACACACACACACACACAGAGTTGACATTTTAGTACACCCCCTAGCAAAACTCAGAGCAGCCCTGTTTCAATGTACAGGGGGCAGCCTGTAGCCTAGTGGCTAAGGTACATGACTGGGACCCAGAAGGTTGGTGGATTCATGCAGCTGTTGGGCCCTTGAGCAAGGCTCGCATTGCTCCAGGTGGGATTCTCCCCTGCTTATCAACTGTAAGTCGCTTTGGATGAATACATCAGCTGAATAACTGTAATGTAATGTATCAAAACTCGACTGCAGAAAAATTCTAATAAGATGAATAATTGCCTTCTTCTATACACAGCACCTTACACAGGTGAGTGCACTTATTAAGAGGGCCATTAGGGCTGATTCATTAATAAGGGAAGAAAATGGTTTGTTGTTGAAATGGAATGTATTGCGCCAGGAGGCCCCACAAGGTCACCAAATGTAAAAAGTCACCTGACCCTGCTTAGGACAATAAGGCTATAGGGAGGTAAAGTGGATGTTTCAGGAACGATACTTCCAGTATACTGCTCCCTATGAAATAGAGCAGCAAAATGTGAATATAAACAAACTACGTAGCGTTTAAGTCTGGGTTCAAAGTCTGTGTTTCATGGTTTAAATACATAGCTATATCCTGAATATGATGGGATTTCAATGTGATTTCAATGTCCTGTTTTGCGTTTGCCAGGCAACGTCCTCGTATAAAGTAAATTTGCAGTCCAAATTTTTTTCCTTTTTTTAAAATCGCATATTAATGTAAAACGATGAACATCCTTACGATGTGATCCTTACAAATATGAAAATATTGTACACGGCCGAGCATGTTTAGCATTACGGTTCATGTTAATTGAAATACGGATTAAATTAATGGATATTCTACTCTGAGAACTTAGTAGGAGAGAATTTTTTACATACAACATTACATTAAGTTATCTTGGCTGTTGCATTTATAATAGGCCGTGGGATGTTTCAGTTTCTGCATGCTAGTGACAAGTGACAAAACTATACTTTTAATTTTATAACCGAAACTGTGATAAATGACATGCATTTGGAGTCTGTGGCATTCGCACATCATCAGCTAATCAAAAAAATATGTTGGTGAAAACTTGCAAACAGATTTATTAATAACTCTTCATGAAGTTTTCAAATCGTTCTGCCACTCACGAGAAGCGCGTTGCTATAACACAGAAGAGAAAACAAACCCATAATTCTTGCACAAATTATCAAAATTCGGGAATTTGAGCACACTCCATTTCAAACAACATTCTGTCAAATTAAAGGCAAACAAGCACGCTCATTTATTCTGTGATGGACTGGATTAAGCCATTAATATATCAATGCATTTCATTCGTGGCAGGTAACTGGATTTTCTATCACTTTTACCTTTAATTAACCAGACATACCCCACTGAGATCGAAATCTCTTCCGCAAGGGGACATGAAAACTGATTTATTTGAAACTTCATGCATTGTTAGCCTACTGTTGCTACTTTCTTCAGTTTTCTATGATTTTCAACTATGCGTGACTGCTTCGCCACTTCAGCAATTATTCTGACAAATTCACCAGAAACTGTATTTTCACAGCTGTTCCTTAAAAACAAATTACACCTTATAGATCGCTTTGATGCAAATCATCAAATCATTACTTTTGCCAGCATTTCATTGTTGCCAATTGCTAAATATTGTTACATTTCCGTACATTTATGTTGATTGCACGTTATTTAGCCTATTAGCCTAACCGGAAATGCAATTCAGCGGAACATCCGCTTAACCTCCCCATTACTCAACCTTGACCCTCCTCTGTACATCACGCGTTTTACACCACAGGAGAGTCAAAGAAACCGCCGTCATCGCTGTGTAAATAATCTATAATAATTGGTTGTTTAGTTGACGCTGACGCTGACGCTTCTATCCAAAGCAACTTACAGTTGATTCAACTCAGACAATCCCCCTGGAGCAATGCGGGGTTAAGGGCCCGACAGCTGTGAGGATCTTATCGTTGCTACACCGAGGCTTGAACCACCAACCATCCAGGTCCCAGTCATATTCCTTAGCCACTAGGCTACTGGCTGCCCCTGTACATAGAAAGCCTTCAGTGGTGCACTCGCAAAGGCCTGAGGGAGTGAGGAGCAGGCTTGTGGCGGTTCAAGTGATGTTTTTCACTCGGAAAACAGCGGTGCTCCCGGCCTCATCAGAGCAGTGAGTCAGAGGGCGCAGGGGAGAGAGGGGGTACGGATGGGACTGCTTCCGATTCACCGTCCTTAAAAATAGCCCCTCCCTGTGCACGGATCGTTGCCGGTTCCTGTTTTTAATTGTCTGAGATCCTGAGTGCCCTCTGCCCTGCCCCGACCCACAGCCCCGCTGGGAACAGGCCCTGTGCCACAGCGCCACCTGCCGGCGGGCGAGGGGAACGACAGCCCCTGCGGAAGCTAAAACGTGGGTAGCCATTTCTAAAAAATCTAAAGGGTGAAAACCTTTTAAAACATTTATCCTTCCCAGTGTGCCTGAAGATTTGCGCAAGGGCAATTTTATTTCGCTGAGCTTGTTTGGTGTATTGGAACCTATGACATACTCTCAAAAAGTGCAAGCCCTGACTTCTGGGTCCTCTTGGTTGGCTCAATCGCACCAGGCAAGATCAAATTGAGCTCAGAAAAGTAAAAGGTCTGTCCCACACTGTCGCTGACACTCACTCAGGTTGTACTCCTGCACGTTGCTGATGTAGCTGTACAGGGATGAGTAGCCGAAGAAGACCACCATGACCGCCTCTCCGTTCTCCAGCTCGGCCACGTGGGCCGAGTGCCCCTCCACGGCGTAGATCTGCCCGTGCGCCGGCACGGCGGGCGCCCGCTGGGACCAGGAGCGGCTGGGCAGGCTGAACACCCACAGCTCGTCCGTCACGTTCCCCACACCGCCCTCCATCTTACCCCCAAACATGTACACCTCGTCCTGCAGGGGAGAGGGAGGGGGGGAGAGAGGGAGAGGGGGGGAGGGGGGGAGAGAGGGAGAGGGGGGGAGAGGGGGAGAGAGGAAGAGAGAGGGAGAGAGGGAGGGAGCAGGAGAAGGAGAGGGAAAGGGACAGAGAGAGAGAGATAGAAAGAGAGGGGGGGAGGAAGAGGGAGAAAAAGAGAGAAAGACAGAGAGATTAATCTCATATCAACCTATAGGCCTGTGAAGGATGGGCATCCCCCCTAAAGATGGGTTCCTTCTGAGATTTCGTCCCATCTGGGAGTTTTCTGGCCACCATTCCAGGGCTTTTCTCCCACTAGGGAGTTATTTGCCTCACATGCTATTTGGGGCCTATTTTGTCTACCCTTCTGCTACTCTGTAAAGCATCTTTGGGACAGACTTCAGTGAAAATTGCTATACAAATAAAACTGAGAGAGATGCAGCAGGACAGTGTGCGAGAACACACACGCACATATATATTCCGACTTAAATACACATACATACTTGTACATGCATTATATTACATTACATTAATGGCATTTGGCAGATGCTCTTATTCAGAGCGACGTACAACAAAGTGCAAAGGGCATACCCATAACCAGGGATAAGTGCGCAGAAAGACCCTAGAGGGAAGTACAATTTCAACTGACGCATACACGCTTTCACACTATCTTACACACACACACTCCCACTTACACACATTCATGCTTATACATGTGCACATTTTCACACTCTCTCTCACACAGATACACACACACACACACACACACACACACCAAAAAAAACCACAAACAAACAAATAGGGTTAAGTGCCATTAGACGTAGCACAACTGCCATCTAGTGTTAGAGTAAAGCAGTGCACCACTCACAGCTCACCCCCTGTCCAGCGTTTGTAACATAATCCTAGGACGTTGCCAGGATTCCCCCCAAGTGTCAACACGTCTCCGTGCGCGTCGGAGTGTAAATATAAAGCTGCGGACGTCAGGGGCCGCGGCGGTAATCCCTGGTGAAGTCTGCTCGGCACGCTGGCCGTTCTCAGGTTCTGCTGACACGCCGGCCCGAGGCAGCTGGCTGAATCCAGCTGCTGAACCCCCCCCCCCCCCGTTAGCCGCGTTCAGCACCACCGCTGAACTATAATCAAAACCGACCAGCCCTCTCTGCGAGATTACTAGGGTTCCCCGTCGCGGTGCAACTGTAGACCGTAGAGAAATATGGACCAAGTGCCTGTTACGGCACCCACTAACTATCCATGGGTCCGTGAAAAGCTTTTTGAAGCCTGGGGAGTTGAATTTACCAGCACCGCCAGTTTGGACACTTTGGAGCCAAAAGGAAGTAGGGAAGCCGAGGCAGCTCCTCTACTAAGCATGCGGGTATCCACAGAGTATTGCTGTATTGTCCTAACAGCACAATAACTTAAAGAAAATCGGGAGATGGGGAGGCATTAGCTGAAGGAAAAAAACTGTGATTACAACCACCATTTTCTTGTGGGAAAACATTATTGACTTTGTATTTTGACTGTAATTGTACCATTGGCTTTACATTGAAACGGGCCGCTTGGTAGGAACACATACTTTTCAAATACTTTTTTTTTTAAAGATATTTTTTCAGCTATATTGGACAGTATATAGTATAGAGAGACAGGAAGAATGGGAGCGAGAGAGAGGGGAAGACATGCTACAAATGTTGGACGGTCGGATTCGAACCACTGACGTCGCGGCTCGCAATGAGCATGCGGTCAGTGCTCTACAGGCTGCGCCACCGAGACACCCCAGATTCAAATACTTTTTTACGCTTCACTGAACTTGTCTGGTGTATTGGAACCTATCAAATACTCTCAAAAAGTGCAAACCCCGCCTTCTGGTCCTCTCAGTCGGCTCAATTGCGCCAGGCAAGAACAGACAAGCACAAAAAAGTATTTGAATCCAAAATAATTACGTATTTGGCCCAGGTCAACCGGGATAACAGTGTAGCTGCGTTTAGCAAGCCCAGTACACGTCAGCGACCGACCCGTCATCAATACTGAAAACGGGTTTCAAAATATTTTGAAAAGTATTTGTACCAAAAACAATTACGTATTTGCCCCAGGTCTGCTGCATACCCCAATACATTTCCACCGAGATACCGCTGCATCGGCATTTAGCAAGCCCCGGCTCGTCATCAGTGGGGCCTGATTTATAAAGACCTTTAGCATATGCAAAACCTCTTAGCACACGGGAAAGCCAATAACGTGAGCAATGACTGGTGCAAAGCAAATCCCGCGAGCAGTCATTGGTCATGTTATTGGTTTTGTGTGTGCTAAAAGCTAAAGGTCTTAGTAAATCAGACCCTTCCTTCTAGTAGACAGGTCAGACCGGATCCTTCAACTGACTACAGACACAGAGTCATGTACACCCACATTTTTCTCACTTTCTTACAGTCACACACTAAAAAAAGAGTTGTTAAATCAACTCTTACAGAGTACGGCACCTATTTGACTCAGTTAATCTGTTAAGGCCCACCCACACCAAGAACTATAACAATATAAGCACGACTATAACAATAATGACGTGAGCATCCACATTCATGATAACGTTCTGCATATAGTCTCTTAGCCATGTCATCCTATTTTGCACATGACGCTCTGAAAATTCAGTTGGATTTTGATTGACTGTCAGGGTTGAGCTGGAAAAAATTGCTTTGAAAGTGATCAACAATATTGTTGCCGTTGTCATCATAGTTCTAGTGTGGACTTGAGTTAGTCCAATTTTTTAAAACAATATATTTACAGTTATAGTTCTTCATGTGGATGGGCCTTAACACTGGACATTTTACTGAGCAGAAACACTGAGGTGCACACAGGGAACCTTCTGTAATGTAAAATACTGTCCAAGCATCAAAAAGGAAAATCCGTCCACATAATAAACCCTGCGTTATTTTAAAATATATTTCTAGTTTATCTGTCACATCCAGCACTCTGGAAAGAAAACTTTTAACGGTCTGAGTTTTCTTGTAATGGGCCCCAAATTCCGTGAATAACATGTGACTGGAAGCAGGGCAATCCGAGGACCATGCCAACTGGTTAAGTAGGCACACCCAGACCTGGACCAGGACAGCGTTACAGTCCAGGAGGTAAAAGTGTGCTTCTTTTCACAATAGATGGCTGAGACCGGGAAACCGCAGAGAGCCGAGCCGAGACTCAAAACAGCTGAAAAGTGTCAGGTCATTTCCTTTGCGTTTATTATTTTAGTTTAGTCCAAATCCAGCCAGAGTGAAGGCTGAAGACCTTTTGTTTATTGTTGGCGAGCTCTCTGGCCCCTAACCACCCCCTTGAATAAATAAAGACAGGTCTCCCTGTGTCCCGCTCTTTGGTCCTCCCAGGGTAGTCACATGAGGTGTGACAGATGGGTATTGCATTGAGCTTTAGCAATCGAAGAATGACATACCATAGAAAATAAATCTTAAACAGAGAAAACTGAAATGATGGAGCGTAAACTGGAGAGGGGAGAAGGGGCCAGACAGTGAATCCTAGGAAGAAACTAGCCACTACTGTGAATGCTTGAGAGCTTGCTGCCCATTCCGAACCAAGGTAATTTAATAACCAAAGAAAGCCTCATCTGTAATTTTTTTGTGATCATAGGTTTTATTATGTGTAGCAGTTTACTTGGTCCAGATGTTAGGGGAAAATATGAATTAAAATTGACATTTTATTATATATCACAAATGTGCTCTCCATATGAAACATAAAAATCATTAAACAAGTTTTGAAATACCATCAGGTTTTATTTTGCCTTCAAAAGTCTGATATTCCCCATTCACTTCAATGCTCCAATGTTTCAACATGCTTACTTCTGGGGAACCACAAGCTCAGGTTAGCTCAAGGCGTGCTTGCCTGTCTCGTTAAATATGCATATCCATGATTAATATCAGGATTCATGTTTGTGGGTGGAGGTATTATAAGTTAGGACACAGCCTGTCCGTCAGACGGTTGAAGGTAAGATTGTTACTTTGGCCATAATTAGTCACTTCAAGTTGGAACGAACCACTGTAATTATCACTGTGACTAGTTCTTAATTATTCACAGCATATATTACAAGTTCTAAAAATAAGTGATAACGTCATTAGCACAATTTAGAAAAGTGCAGTTCTTCAGTACTAAACATCTTTTACACTGACCTGAGGTCACTTATTCCAGTAAATTTCCACAGATCTGCTATCAGTCATACCCAAGGCATTTCCACAGATCTGCGATCAGTCATACCCAAGGCATTTCCACAGATCTGAGATCAGCTATACAACATACACAATGACGCATTTCCACAGAGACATCTTAAGCTCCAAAAACGTACACCACCAAACATGGAGTATTTATACCAACCTACTAAATGCCTGATAGAGGGCCAGGGAGCATTTATATAGTTCTTAATACTTCAAAGACGCAGTATTATACAGTACTACATGCTTGAAACAGGGCTAATTTAGTGAACTAAAAAAGGACTATGTATACAGTGCTAAATGCTAACTGATTGAAACCAGGCTGAGCATTTATATAGTGCTTAATATCTGAAACAGGACCAGATGGTATAAATACAGTGCTAAATGCTACAAGCTTGAAACACGGCTGAATATTTATAGTGTTAAATATCTGAAACAGGGCCAGCAGATATATATACAGTGCTAAATGCTTGACAGAGGGCCCACTGAGTATTATTAAAGAGTTGACTACCTGGTAGAAGGCCAGGGAGTGACCGTATCGCTGAAGCGGGCCACTGTTGATGGGAACCACATTCCAGATGCTGCTCTCCAGATCATAACTAAAAACAATGAAAAGAAAGAGAGGAAAATAGAACGTGAAGACTTCAGAAGAAACCACGCCTTGCCATTTCTCAGAACACAATGCTGAATCAGCTCCTCTTGAGTATACAGTTCAAGCTGCATACAAGTTGGCAAGTTGCCATAGTTATCAACTCAATAGTGGGCAAGTGAGCCGTTTCAGACACGGCTAATGTCACCCACAGTTCACTCAGTCAAGGTGTAGAGCAGGGATCATCAACACTGGCGAGGGTTGCAAAGGGAGGGAATTTTTCAGAACTTTTTCTGAAATTTTCAGCTATTTTCCTAGAATTTGGGGAATTTCTCATGAAACCATACAAATTTAATCTGAGGACGATTGTTCAGATTCTCCAGAGAAGATTAAGCTAGATGTGGTTGAGAAAGATAAAATATTGATATTTAAAAATTAAATAAGTACAAATAATAAAGGTGTTGCAACCTGTTAACAAGTTTAAAAAGAGAGCAATTACTTTTTCACATGGGTATTTGATACCTTTTTGTCATGAAATAAATAAAATTAATTAGCCCTAGTGTAGCAAGTCAATTTGACATTTTAGTCAAAGGATGAAGTTAGTGGGCATGCGGGCAAAGGAAGTTCAGAATATTAGAATGGTTATGCAGAATATTAGGCTTTTGCACCTTAGTTATTTTGCTTTCTGGGGCATTAAAACTACCCAAAAAACCTTCAATCAATAAGGGTTAAGAACTAGAAGTAATTTTAAAAGAAATATTAAAAGTGAAAGTGACTCTCTCTTCAAGGTGTTGAATATGTGAATAATCCAGACTGGGCTTAATGGGTGATCAGTAGGGTTATAACTCATGATTTGATGTACCTCTGTTCCGACATCAAAACTTGTTCAGTAGAGCAGAAAATAAAATGCGAACAAAACAGCTTTGCATACATATATTCCAAAAACGTAGACAGTGGCTAACTGGCCATAAAATGAGGCACATTAACACCAAGTCACTGGAGTGAACTCACAGTAATGCACATGGATTAAAGTGAGACTAATGGTTTGGTTTACAACATGTGCCAAACAAGAAGGAAAGAGCCTTCACACAGTAAGTGGTGACGCTTTTCTGATTGCACACGTGCTATTGCTTCTACTGTTTCACAGAAGCCACGTCTCTCCCCTGATTGTATGTAGGTACTATTTTTGTGACACAGTGGCACAAGTGAGGGCACAGAGTGGTGCACCTTTCTCTGTTGAGCTGAGGTGATCTTTCCAGCTGAGGTGGTCGTTTGGTCGGTTTGTAGTTTTGCGTGTATTGGTGTTTTTAATCCCTGTTGCTGTCTTTTTTCCTTCTGTATTCCTTGTATACTGTGCGTAAACATATTGGCTTATTTGTTTTATGAATATCCTACAGCACTTTGGTCAACCGCTGGTTGTTTGGAAATGGGCTCGACAAATAACGGTGACTTGACATTTCTTACAACCCATAGTTTTCAACAATGTGCGGCAAGTATTTTCAGTGACTCATCAAATCGATCCAATACATAAAACAAATGCGTACAAACGATTTATGAAGAATATTGTTCCAAAAATGTCCTCAAAAACGGAAACTTTCCCTGAAATTTGCAGCTCTGGCCCTCGAATCCAAATCCAGCCCTGGTTTACATTTTTCCTTGGTAATTATTGCTACTGATTGGCCAGACTGTCTTTACACCTGACACCCATTTCCAACAGGTGACACCCATCTGTAGATGACAGAGGAAGTTAAAAAGGACTCTCCCCCTTCTTGCAACACATCATTTTAATTTCCCCTCCCTCTCTCTCCTTCAATCAGTGTTGCTGTCACTGTTGCTTTTGCGCGTGACATTAGTGTGAATGTTTTCTTTTTTGTGGCGTTTGGTCAGGCGGATATAGAACAGGTCGATTTTGCTCGTTTGTATATGCCAGAAAGGGTAGAGTAGCTAAACAACTTGCGGCAGACTTGTCATGTTTATTTTTTGTATGTATAGCCAGCAGTTTTTTTTCTCTACCATGCCTTCATTTGTTTTACTAGTCAGAGAATTGTCTATTGTGAGTGTGTGTGTGTGCGCGCACGTGTACCGACGTCACTACACATTTTTTTTCTGATTTGGCTATTGTACTATTTTACAAGTTCACAAGTTTAGCCTATTTCTGATTGCACTTTATATGACTTTGGGCAAATTGGTTTATTGGGACTCGAAATAAACTGAAATAAACTGAACTGAAATAAATATTTTGGACAATTGGTGTACTTAAACTTACAAAAATGTCAGTGTTGCAAATTACCTTTTCCATTCTGAGGTTTTATTGTACGGACATTTGCTCCCAGAGGAGATGGGACGGATAATGGGCCACACACATTCTACCCTTGAGGAAGGTGCTTAACCTGAACAGATACAGGTGCCGTCGGCATCTACACAAAGAAATGCAGCCCTACTTTCGCCCACAAGAGGGCGCAGTTTAGGGAGTACAAAATTGAGTCAACCGAGACACAGAAAAATGAACAGATGTTTTTTAAGCAATTTTAACAATTTAAACATTTACATATTCTGAAAATTCTAAACAAAAAAGCTTAAGAGCCTGTGAAAGGTTTTTGCCACAATCATAAGTGGTCACCACTTCACTCAAAGAGTAGACTGCCCTCACAGTTGTGATGCAGACTGGAGAATGAATGAATGCGCATTATTGGAGGTTGAGAGCCCTGACACACACACACACACACTCACACACTCACACACTCACACACTCACACACTCACACACTCACACACTCACACACTCACACTCACTTTAGCACCATCTGGAAGGAGCTGTAGTTGAAGGTGTAGCCCCCGATGACCCACATGAGGGTGCCCTGCACCATGGCCTTGTGGGACGCCCGGCCCACCGATGGGCTGAAGGGCTTCACGCTGGGGAGGACCCAGAAGGACTCGCTGGACGGAACAGACAGCGAGCAGTCTGGGCCTGGAGAGGGGGAGGGAGACACAGAGAGAGAGAGGAGGGGAAGGAGAGAGGGAGGGCAGAGAGGAGGGGAAGGAGAGAGGGAGGGCAGAGAGGAGGGGAAGGAGAGAGGAGGGGAAGGAGAGAGGGAGGGCAGATAGGAGGGGAAGGAGAGAGGGGGGGCAGAGAGGAGGGACAGAGATAGAGAGTGAGACGGAGAGGAGAGACAGAGAGAGTCACAGAGAGAGGGAGGGATAGAGAGAGGGAGGGACAGAGGGGAAGCAGAGAGAGAAAGAGGAGGAACAGAGAAAACAGAGAACAGGGAAAAGGAATGAGGAAATTAGGAGCAGAGATACATGAGAGAAAGAGATGGAGAGAAAGAGTGCAGAAGTTAGAATTTGGGGGATGATAAGGGAGTGAAGGGAGGGAGAGATGAAGAGAAAGAAAGAAGGGAGAGAGGAGAAAGAAGGGGGAGTGGGAGACAAAAAGCAGGAGATTATCCAAGAGAACAGTATCTAGCACCTTATCAAGCCTGGTCTTGAAACCGCCTCAGAGTTTTTCACTACATGACCTGGCAAGCTACCACTCTGCACTGAATGACCCAAGAGGGAAGTACAATTTCAAGTGCCAACAGGACAAAAAAAGATAAAAACTAGGGCCTATTTCATTAATGGATTACATGTATATCTAAAAACTGTTTTTATACAGCACAACACAATAGAATGATATACACTTCCATATGAACAAACAGCTTACATAGCCAAACAAAACTTGCAAAAATATAATTCCAGTGAGCAAGTTCTAACACAGGTAATGACACACTATTTAAAATGGACAAAAACAACAACTACCAAACCGTTAAGGATTACAGGTAGGTAGGGAGGGGTGGGCAGAGGTGCATCTTGAAGAGGTGTGGCTACAGAAGATGGTGAGAGACTGTTTATCCGTTGGAAAATTCCCTCCTCGGTCTGCTGAGTCAACCTGAAAGTACTATAGTGGCGGCCATGTTTCTCAAGCCAAAGCACTAACCATGAGACCAAATACTGGGGAGAAACATTTGGAACAGAAAGTTCTGGAATTCAGATAATGCAGTAATTGCGTGACTAAAATCAATACCATTTTCCTGCAGCTTAGCTAGAAACTGTGGTTTTCCCCATCACCAGAGTTCCCTAATTTTAACATTGCGGTTTTATACTATATATTTATTTCCTCATAAAAGAAACATCTGCTAGCACTGCGGAAATGTATGGAAGTTCCCATGGAGAGTTCAATAAATTCATGTGGCAGGACACAGTTATAGAGTTCAAAATACACAAGTTGTGCAAACTCACCTGGTCAAACGAAATAATGAGGGGAAACAGTGTGGTGTGGTCTATAGGCCAGCAAACCCAAATACATACGAATCCCCCAGTTTGTCCATGACGCATACCGTACAATTTGTAAACCTCAATAGTTTTTCCCCTCGGCCTGAATTGAGATGTGAAAGCATCAGGACTGCCTGCTGTCCTTGTACAACATTTTTTTCATAAACTACAAAAAGTAAAAAGATACTGCAGTTATGCATGCCACCACTAGGGGATGCCAGTGAATCAGAAGACCACTGTGACTGCAGTGTTTTGGAAAACTGTGGTCTCCCACTTCTCATGGGGTGCGTCCCAATGAGAAAAAGTGTATCATCCTTTCCTCCACTGCCACCTCTTCTCTGGAAGTAAGGGGGGAGCAGATGAGAGGAGGAAAGAAAGGAGAGGATTGGGAGTGTTGGGACATACCCATGGTCTCATTGCTATGGTTTATGTAAGTGTCACTCTGAGCACTTTGATATTTCAGCCAGATATTGGACCTGAATGAGCCAATGGGAATGAATGGAGCTTGTTGGAAAATGACCTGCTTTTACAAAAAATGATCTTTGTCCAAGCTTTAAAGGTGAATACACAGCAAAGTCTTAATTCATTCACACAAGGGACGTTGTACCTGGAGACAACATAACATTCAGGCATGCACACGCAGTGTCGTATACATGTCCAGACAGTATAAAGACAGATGTGCATGCGCACACACAAAGAGCCAGCTGAAAACAGACTCACACATGCACCCACCAGACCTGGGTCAAATACATAATTGTTTTCAATTCAAACAGTTTCATGAACTCGATTGATCGTGCCTGGTGTAACCAAGTCAACCAAGAGGACCAGAAGGCAGGGTTTGCACTTTTGAAGAGCATTTTGTAGGTTCCAATAAAGCCCGGTAAAGCTCAGACAACTATTGGAATCCAAAACAAATACAGTACGTATTTGACCCTGGTCTGACACAGACAGACACACAGACACACACAGACACAGACAAACACAGACACAGACAAACACAGACACACACACGCACAGACAGACACACACAGACACACACACACACAGGCACACACAGGCACACACAGGCACACACAGACAAACACACAGACAAACACACAGACACACACACAAACAGACACAGACACAGAGACACACACACACACAGACACACAGGCACACAGGCACACAGGCACACAGGCACACACAGGCACACACAGGCACACACAGGCACACACACAGACAAACACACAGACAAACACACAGACAAACACAGACACACACACAAACACAGACACAGAGACACACAGACACACAGACACACACACACAGGCACACAGGCACACAGGCACACACACACAGGCACACAGACACACAGACACACAGACACACAGACACACAGACAGACAGACACACAGACAGACAAACACACAGACAGACAAACACACAGACAGACACACAGACACACACAGACACACACAGACACACACAGACACACACACACACACGGTGATGGCGGTGCGGGCCCCACCCTGCCAGCTGTCGTTGCAGACGCAGAGCTTCTCCCCGGTCAGGTCGCAGTAGCCATGGTCGGGGCTGCCACAGTTGTTCCTGCAGTAGGAGATGTCACAGGCCTCTCCCTTCCAGTACTTCTCACACTCACAGTACACCCTGCTGGAGATGGAGTTCCCTGTGCTGCACTTGCCGTGGCCCGAGCAGTTGTTCGGACAGGAGTTGATCCTGTAAAACCACACACAGACAGTCGTGTGACCCGGGTGACCGTAGAGAACCACACCTGACCGCTGTGAAGAGGTTACTGTACAGAACCGGACCTGACCAGTACGGTCAAGCGCGGAACATTATCGCATACATGTTACGTGTAAAGGAGGAGGAGGAAAAATTAAGCGGCACAAAAGGGTTTCTAATAAAGCAATAAATCATGAAAATCATCTTATATGTTCTGGTAAGTATTCGTAAACTACTGTTCTACTTTCTTTTCAGGTCTTAGTTAAAACTTCTTGGGAAGTTCCTGGGGAAAAGTCAAAGCGTGAACTATGAAAAAGTCCCAAACATATACAACATTACAAATCGGTCTCTCATAACTGACTGACGCAGATATGCCTCAGCGTTGACAAATCTAGAGGGAACACTTTGTGTAGCATTGGGAAGTCTCCAGTGGCAAGTACACCAGGTCCAGAAGGTTCCGGAACGAAAGTCCCTGTCAGGCCTTTCTGAACCTCAGAAAGTTAACAAGAACTTCCCTATTTCTACTTCTCCAGTCAGGCACAATTTTTTCACACGGGAATGAAAAACTATAAAACTAGAATGAACTATAGGGCAGCCTACTGGCTAAGGTACATGACTGGGACCTGGACGTTTGGTGGTTTGAGACCCAGTGCAGACATAATAAGATCAGTGCAGCTAAGCGAGGCCCTTAACCCCACCTTGTTCCAGGGGGGATTGGCCTGTGTTTACTGTAAGTTGTTTGGATAAAAGCGTCAGCTAAATAATTGTAATGTAATGTGTTGGACATTAATGAGGACATTATTATTTTTAAATTATGAATAAAAGCCATTCGTAAAAGATCATATTTGGCCACAAATACTGATACGTCACCTCTCTTCTGACATCACCATCGCATGACCTTCCCTTTGTCACCATATGACATGGGCAAAGAAATAAAAGTAAAAAATAAACATAATGAGAATGCAGACTTAGTCACCACCCCGATGGGCTATGGCGCATAGAAGCCCGCACACTTCGATAAAAGCTCAGAGGGTCTGACTCACAAAAAGATGTGCAAGTCAGCTCTAAAAAAAACATGTGAGTGTCACATAATGGCATGTTAGCCTAGCCCGTATTAACGGTCGCACGCACAGGAAATCAAACTCGGAGAATGGTTCACAGGAAGTGAAAATGGGAACGATTCTACCCAATCATTGCTGCTGTGAAAGTACGCCGGAAAATAAGATAAAGGCCAAATACAATGTTCATGTAGAAAAACACTATTCAGTGTGCAAAAACAAAATAGAAATCAGGGCTCTACACAAACATTTTGTCCCCAGGAAGGACATGTGTTCTCAAGTTGAAACATTTACTATTGCATATCAATTAGTGGAAGTGCTCTAAAGTTATTCTTCCAGTTTGCACAGATCAATTTTCAGGAGCAATTGCCCCCAAAATTGGAGCACTTTACAGCCCTGAACTATTCTAAAGAGATATACACTCAGTGATCTCTTTATTAGGTAGCCCTGTACACTAGCTTGATAATGCAAATATTTTAAATCACCCAATCATGTGGCAGCAACTAAATACATGAAAGCATGCATACGTGGTCAAGAGGTCCAGCTGTGGAATGATTTCCGGTGTAAGACAGGGTGGTTTTAGTATCTCAGAAACTGCTGATCGGTGATTTCACTCACTAGAGTTTGCAGAGAATGGAGCAAAAAACAAAAAACATTGAGTGAGCAGAAATTCTGCGTGCAAAAACATGTTGTTAATGAGAGAGGTCAGAGGAGAAGGGCCAGACTTGTCGAAGCTGACAGGAAGGTGACAGTAACACAAATAAGTGTGTAAAACCTGCCACTGTTTTAATGCTGCTCCCTTCTGAACTGGGTAAGTCTGGATTTGGAAATATTAACCATCATACGCTGTTGACTACTGCATGTTCATACAAACATGTAAAAATGATAGGACGGCCCGATAGGTAGGTCAGAGTTGTTGATATGCTTTTATTTAAGACCGTTTTTCGCACTGGGAAGGAAATCCCTTCGGTTTAAAGAGAGGGTCTTCTGTTTGAGTTGCAGGCTTTCTGTTTGTCTTATCTTTTGCTTCCCTATAAAGAGAAGCTGAGATGAAATGTATATTACAATATCCTCTATCGGCCCTCTAAAGCCTTTCACAATCTGGGGTAATTTTAATTCATTGATCTTTTCACGTTGCTACCAAGAAATCAATGATAGCTAGTGAATGAGAGTTTTGATTGTGCTGGAGGTAGCAGACTTGCAACTTAAATACATTTTTTTAAATTAAATATGATATTTGAAAAATTTACTAACACACCTAGACACAACTTTAGATCAATTATTTAGTATCTTGTATGATCAGCAAAAATCAAACGCTAATTGAATTGCTAGCTAGGTAACATTTTTTAACTTAACATTAGCTAGTATGAGCGGTTGAGAAGTGGTTGAGAGCGGTCATGGTCACTCACGAGTAGAAGATGTTGAACCCGGTCAGGTTGTACGCAGCATCGCTGAAGAAGTGAAGGAGGGCGTATCCGGATGTGGTCACCACTTCTGGCACGGTTTCGTTTCCTTGAACCTCAGGAACAATGAGACCACTGTAGGGGGGGAGGGAGGGATGAATACAAACCAATCAGAAATAAAGCCTCACCTTGGCAGGAGAGAACAGGAAATATTCAGATTGTCGCCTTGGTAACAAACACATTAACGTTGAATGACAAAAAATGTATTATTATAACAACAGACTCCTGTCAAACAGTTCATAAGTAGCCCTCCAAGTAAGCAGCCCATTTCGTCAGTAGAGCTTAGAAATTCACATCAATTCATTCAGTTTGTCCAGGTTTGCTCCCAGTGGACGTCTCATTCCTGCCAAAGCCGACCACAGAAGAGTGTATTTATAGACACACCCCACGGAGAGGCCTATGAAGAGAGGGGTTATTCATCACCATTGACTGGGTGAGAGGCCTTATCCATCACCCAAGGCCCCTGAACTCCCTCTGCACACAAGGTCTGTTCTCTGCCTCCTCCCGTCTTCAAAGTATCTGTGCTCACAGTGAGGCTCGTTAAAGTTCTTTTTGTTGTTGCCTTTATTTGTTTGGTTTTCTTGAGCACCATCAGTGGGCCTGGCCTGTTAAAACAAGCCTTCCTGGAATGGGACGTGGTAACATTTGGCCATGAAATTGTTTTCAAGAACAGAAGGCAAGTTCTGGTTATGGAGACCAGTACAGACCACCGGGCCAGCTATCAAAGATGTTGAAGGAAGAAAGATGGCACTCAACTACCAGCTCCTATTCCACTTTAGCCTAGCCGTACAGGATGCATAGTTATGCAAGTCTTCTGCTCCTCCAGAGGGCTGCGAGAAAATAATTAATGCTATATTTCACCCAAATAAACCTTCCATTTCATACCTAACAATCCAGGCTATCCAACGACTGGTGAACCCAATAAGGACACAAAAAGTACAGATCAACAGCTTACAGTAAGAAACTTTCCCATAGGGACCCATTGAAAAAACAGCACTGAGGTCTGCATTAGGATGTGAACGGTTAAGCATTTAACCGGTTAACCGAAACTAATTTTAAACGGTTTCTGAAGGTCAAATGGTCAGATGGCCCAAAGCAAAGGTCGAAAATGTAATTAAATTTCTCAGTAATCCTTATTTAATTTCTCAGTAATCAAAAAATGTAATTAATCCAAAAATTAAATTAAAAATAAGATAAAATAAAAATTAAAACATACATCCCCTAGCCGTCATAAGCAGTATCGGTTACAAAAACTGATGATTTGTCACATCCCTAGTCTGCATAAGCAGATTTAAGCACATAGCAAGTTGCACGCATCTCTTTTGTTGCTCTCTGCTGCTATACCCTGCAGACCAGGGTCTGCTAAACAAGCCCAGAGAACCAGGCCAGCTAAACTAGCCCAGAGAACCAGGCCGGCTACATCAGAACATGGCCTGCATCACTATTGCCCACCACCTCTTGACTGGGCTGTTCTGTGCACTTGAGACACACTGGGGACCACTTTAATAATGACTGGGCTGGATTATCCTCACATACTGACGCGAGCACATATTAAAGGGAAAGCCTTTGAAGTCACAGTATAAACATTTTTTTAGCTCCTTCTTATGAGGACAGAAGAGAAATTGCTAACCCTGGCCTCCAGGCCAAGAACCAGCTGAAACCTGGGTCTAGAGGTAACTACCACTGTTGTTGCAGGAAACTAAATTCCGATGCAGTTATTTAATTGCCAACATTTTGGCAGCAAAGCATGAAAAGAAACGTAACCTTTGCTTTAAAGATTCCAGTACCTCCCTAAACGAGGTGTGCATTTTCCTTTTCGTCTGCCACCGATACCCATCCACACAGGTAACTGTCATGGCAACCCAGCTCAGCAGGTAACCTGACTGTGATGTGGCTGCTAGTCGATCACCGGTCACTTCTCACACACCTACAGGCCCCCGGAGGGACAGGGCAAAGGGCCGTGGGTTGCACTATAGAGGGGGGGCCATTTTGATGCATGTGTTATTAAAATGTCATTGTACCTTTCAATAATGCAGTCACAGGAGACCGCAGGCCATTGGGCAGTAGACCCATAAACAAATCCTCCTGTGCGGCCAGGGATTTGATTGCCCACCACTTTCTACATTGTAATCCCATCTCTCTCCGTGATTTGTGACCCTCTGCTCTTCCACATCGGAATAGTTTTTTTTTGTAGATGCAGTTGTATACATTTAGTATTCGATGCCAATAGAGCTATAATGCACTCACCTGAAAACAGCGATGAGGGGGGCATATATTGAGTCTCCGTCGAACACATACATATGGTCCCAGCTACATTCTGTAGCAAAATGGTTGAACCGTAACCTCAGTACCGCATTTGGGCTGAAAGAAAAGGGGATATGTGAATAAAAGGCCAGAAGAGTCAAAGGAGTGCTTGTTATCACCAAGAGCTGTTACCTGTGATTGACTGGCAAGTTCATTACAGAGAGCTCCATAATATTTGGGACAATTTTTTTTGTTGTTGTTGATTTCACTCTGTTCTCCACAATTACAGACTTGTAATGAAGCAATTCACATGTAGTTAAATTGCACACTCAGCTTTTTTAAGGGCATTTTTATACACTTGTGTTTCACCATGTAGAAATTAGAGCACTTTTGTAGAGTGTAGAGTGTTTCTAATCTGTTGGACAGTTGTTTGAGGATTTTTCTTCATAATGGTGAGAATTCTTCAGTAATAAACTGTAGAGGTCTTCCTTCGCCTGCCAGGCCTTTTATACTGAGCTCACCAGTGCCTTCTCTTCTTAATAATGTTCCGAACAGTTCATTATGGCAAGCCTCAGGCTTGGTCTTTTTACTGTATCAGACTTTTTTTCTTATTTCTCAGCCTCATAATGGCTTCCTTGACTTTCATTCGCACAACTAGTTTCATTTGGTACTTAAGTTGACAAATGGCAGTAACAGAATACAAAGGCAATCAAAAGCCTACACTCAAAAGACAAGATACTGAAAGCACTCTTATACCTGCACCAAGGAAGCAATCCAACATACCTGGCACATCAGAACAAAGCAATGTGTCCAAAACATTATGGTGCCCTGAAATGTGGGGGAATCTGAGAATCTGCACTTAAACCACATGAATTGTTTTGATTCCAAATCTAACATTGTGTAGCGAGCCAAATCAAGAACAAATAGGTATTTGTTCCGAATGTTATTCAGCTCACTATGTAATTGCCAGAAATAGTGGAAGAGTGGGCTAGTACATATCTGCGATTGGCTGAAACATTGGGTATTGTGGTTTTTTATCTGTGACAGGCTCAGATGGTGGATGATCACATTTGGTTGTCTGTTGCAGTGAGTTAGTGAGTGGGTCCATATCTGATTGTCAGAGGTGGCGGGCGGGTACATATCTGTGAACATATCTGATTAGCGAGTACTCACTATCCTTCAATGAGCCACGTGCACTTGGTCTTGTATTTGTAGTTGATTGGTCCATCCGTCAGAAAGCCCGACGGCTCAGTTAGTCTGTAAAACACACAGAGCAGAGTTTGGTCAGCTTCACAAAAAATTGAATTGTCAAATGTTCATTGCTTTCCCCCCTAAAGCAAAAAATAAATAAAGAATAGTGAGAAAAAACATTTGTAATCAATGATAAAAGCATCAATATCAACAAGAGCTGCAGTAATTTATTTTGGAAGTAGGCTAAGTGTGTTGGACTGTTTTAAAGGGCTTCTCACTGCCCTGTACCAGAGGTGGTTGGTACCTCCAGTAAGTCCCATTGTTTCAATTGGTTTCTTCAAATTTGGAGAGCGGTAAGGGATCAAAAACACTCAGTGACTACTTTATTAGGTATTTATTAGACTTTTTTAGTATCGGCTCAAATAAACATCAATAAGGCAACTCACAAACGCTAGCTTCCTAGGTAGTTGGCTAGCTTGGCAGAATAGAAGTTTACCAAAGTTGCATAGCTAACACCTTGCATGGTGCAAGCAGCCAATACCTATTTTTTTGTAATGACATTGCAAAATGCTTTTAAATGGATTGTGGATATAAGATCGGTTTTATCATAGGTAACGCTTCGCTGCGCGTTGGGCTGAACAATGTCGTTAGCTGCGAGACCGGCACAGTTCAAATGTAAAAGCTGACATTACACGTAAGACACAAAATGCTTGAGCGCCATTTATCCTGAGCCAACCATAGTCATAGCCCTTGTCCGTGTCTGTGTGTGAGAGTGGCTGTGAAAGCCCTAACTCTGGTCAGACTACGTTTCAGGGGCAGTGATCTATGTTCCAATTCCAACTACAACTCTGAGAATGCATTTCTGGGCACAGCAATTTGGATCGACCCTGATGGCTCTCACTACTCCAGGCACCATTTGAGCAGGGTGTAAGGCAGGGATCATCAAATCTGGCCCTCAAATGCGAATCCAGCCCTGGTTCTCTATTCTCCTCGGTAATTAACTGAACAATTAGCGCAACTGATCTGCCAGACCTTCTTCACACCTGACTCCCAGGTAAAGGCTGGTGCAAAAACAACAGTTCTCAGCCCTTGAGGACCGCGAATAGATGGGTGCAAGGGCACCTCAGCATGTGGTCTGACAAAAACGATCAATATTTCAGCTCCCTAATTGTGGGTTGGTATCGTTTTTGGCACCGTCTGGGGGGAAACATGCCCCTTTTTTGTACTATTGCAAGCATACAGGTCTGCACTCTCAAAACCGATGTGTTAAAAACACGTAATTTGTTAAACACACAGTCTTTGTTCAAGTGTCTCTTTGCAACACAACTTGTATAGTGTATTTAAAACACAAAAGCAGTAACTGACAAAAGTAGCAATATACAAAAGTAGCACTGAAAGTAAGACAAAAGTAGCAATATACTACAAAGTTTGTTGGATATTAACACATCCTTTCTGAGAGTGACATAAAACCCAAATATCGATCACTCAAATGTACTTCCTTCCACTCAGTCTAATCTAATATTTAAGCATTGTATCTCACCGGTAAAGAAAAGATCCATGTCCATTTGTAGGATTCAAGTCTCCCCTATCACTGATAAGCAAACAAACCCATATCCCAAGAAGCAATCTGGCCTCTAAATAAATAATTTCATGCAGCAGTATTGAATGGCCGCCCAAAAGTTTCCAGCCTCAAATTAAGAAGTGAAATATATGATCCCAAACTGCAGGAATCATAAAGAGTAACATTGTGTGAAACAGAAATCTGCAGCTGGATGAATTGGCAAGAACATTCTGCTGATCTGCACATTTCTTACAGACTGGACACCCTTACCTAGGGCAGTTTGACAAAAAGAACATTAGTGGGTGTCAAGAGTGTTAGCAGTGGTGTATAGCTGGGGGACATTTGCCATATCACCACTTTAAGTAGTTTCTAAAAAATAAAAGTATAGCCTGTCAGGGTATACATTCATATTGAGTGCCCTGTGTAGGAATTACAACCCTTTAACCCTTTCACCGTCCAAATACTTATGGACCTGTATACACATTTTCCACATTCAGTGTGTTAAATGTATTTCCTGATAATCCCGGCCAGGAAAACAACGTCTAGTGCTGCCCTGTATTCACATTTGTGGGAGGGAGTGCAGTGAACACAACATTTTGTGGGTCAGTCAAAAACTAGTGTGCACCAGCACCAGCACCAGAACAACTCTGTTTTTGCATTGTGCAACTAAGCATAGCTTCACAGGCTGTTTTGATCAGATTTTTAATTTCAGCCTAAACTGAACAAGATGTCATGCCCAAACCTGACCCAATCTGACTGAAGAAACCTTTTGAATTTATTTACTGATGTATTCATGATGTCAAAAGTTTAATGTTGTGTAACATTCACAATTTGTAATATCTATTCTGTGGATCTGACAATGAGACGTTAGTCTCCTGTAGCCAGGTCGTCCCGACCCTCCTCCGGGATTGGTCCATCGACCCGCTGTTTCAGTTACGGTGCCTCTATCACAACATGGTGCTCGAGTGCTTTGGAGAAAGAACTGAGATTATTGATCCGAATCCTGCAGAAATCCATAGGCTGTCGCCTGTCCCAGAAAAGAGAAAGTGCATTTTTTTCATCTTCGCCTCCTACAGCAAACTGTATCACCGTGGAAACGACAGCAAGGCGAGAGTGAAATGGTGTCTGGATTGGAGTGTGTTGGTTAAGAAGCTGGCATATTCAGTCAGTTTCTACAAAGTACCATACACCAGACCTGTCTCAAATCCGGTTCTGTTGAGTAACCTGGTCAGTGCGGTCAGGTCTGGTTCTGTACAGAAACCCCTTCAGGGCAGTCAGGTCTGGTTCTGTTGAGTAACCCCTGAAATGGCCATTAGGCCTGTCGCCGTGTTCGGGAAAAAAGTAAAAAAAATAAATAGTACTTCTGCAGACTTTGAATGTTGATGTTATCAAATGAAGACAAGCATATCATGATATTATATTCACACAATAATCATCTGAAAGCAAGTTAGAGCAATGATTAGTTTAAAGGGAAGTTTGATACCAGTAATACAGCTATCAATACTGTTTTAGAGGGAACGAATGATGGTGTCATAATAGCAATGCCGTGACGAGGAGGAGAGGAGGAAGGAGAGCAGATGGAAGAAGGGTGGTACAGAGGAGGAGAAGAGAGGTGACTTAAATGAATTAATCTGAATTATTCACAGGATGCAGATAAATATTTAAAGCTCTGCCACTTCAGAGTGTAATGCGCCCACCCAAATATCACCCTGCAGATCTCTCATTTACACAACCAGCACAGTGACAGCACAGCTTAAAACACCACCATAACCCCGAATGTCTCTCCTCAAGAGCTAGCAGCTTTAGCACATCTGACAGCACCAACATTATCGTGATGATTTCTCCTCATCAAGCATACAGAACCACCAAGATACACAAAGCTTGCAGTTATTGCACAGAAGGTCTCCTCCCGTAATACACAGATATTTGTTACTACGTGAATAACCAGAGGTGTGGGGGGTGACCACTCCACTTTTGCTCAACTTTTGTGTAAATGTTCTGTATACGTTCAATATAGAACATGTAAAACATTAGCATAATTGGATTTATCATTCTACAGATGTTGGCTCTTTTCCAAAAAGTGGAAATTCAATATTTGATGGCTTACTACATAAGAACCACATGGTATATAACTTCGGAACTTCTAGACCAGTAGATATTTTGGGTAAGATAATTCATTAAAATAAATTTTAAACATTCTAAATAAATAAATAAACACAAAGCTACGGGTCTTCAAATAATGTTGAACAGTCGTCAACTTTTATAAACACTGAATAAATGAGGATTTGTTTCTGCATGGAAAGGCACTCACAGCGACAGGACGGGTTTGTAAAAAGAAAAAGAAAAAAAAAGAAAAAGAAAAAAAGAAGAAAAAAAAGGAAGATGGACAGATGCAAACAACAGCCATCATAAAACTGATGAGAGACAGAAGTGAAACAGGAATGTGTAACAGGAAATATTTAAGAGGTGGAGGGGTCACTCTGTTCCGAAGATGAGGTATCGTGTTTGGTCACAACCATCTGTGTGTGTGTCCGTGTGCGCGCGCATATGTGTGTGTGTGTGTGTGTGTGTGTGTGTGTGTGTGTCCGTGTGTGCACGCGTGCGTATGTGTGTGTGTGTGTACGTGTATGTGTACGCGTGCCCGTAGCAAAACACTGTTCCATTATGAATCTTGGCAGAATGTCCAGCACAGCAGTGGTCAAAAACAGCATCATTTATCACAGCCTGCTCTCCAGACACAACCCTCCCATTCCCTCCTTATCCTGCCCGTCTCTGAACCAGAATGAACCCCTGGGGCCACCCCTGTGGCCTTGCTGCTCTGCCATCCCCCCAGTCGCACGTCAGACACGGCATGCTGCAGGAGCCTAGCACACTCTCTACAGAGGTACTGTTCCAAGAAGTCATCTTAGAAAATGTCCCCACAACCCCTGTTCCTAAGCCAATTCCCATCCGCCCACATTCCAGTTAGGGCTCAATCATGACAAGGTGTGTGAGGATACAATGTATGGAAATGGTTCAATGTACACACACAGGCATACACACATGCAACACCAGCAAGGTTTGCAACACACATTTTCCTCCTGCAAGCCTTCCACAATAGCCTTGAACAACCTGACAGTGTTGCCATCCGTCATATACGGGTAAAATAAAAACCATACCAAAAAAGTCAAGGAAAGCTGTGGGATTAGACACAGATATTTCGGGTTTGTAGACCAGTCGCAGCTGAGACACAGTATGATCCTCACTCTATTCTATGGACAGAGAGCGGGGTCAAATGACCATTCAGAAAACAGGAAGTCACACCGATGTACATCACAAAGCATGGTCTTCATTTGGTTATTCCCATGTGTTTAAAGGCCGTAAATACATAATATAGTGAGGCAAACTGTCCATGAGGCAAGAATAAACATCACGCACAAGATTGCGCCAGACCCTTGATAGTTCCACATTTTGAACAACCTAAATGTCACAACACTATTAAATAGGTCTGATCTGTAGAGCATATTGCACATTGCCAAAGCATAAATGTACACACGTAGTATAAATAAAAACAAGCAAATGGTAATAAACAGGTTGCCCCCACACTATCCAAGCAGTGGCGCCACCTCAGATTTCAATGGGTGGGGGACAATTGCTTGACGCCTGACGTTGGTAGTCGCTAAGAAGCTAAACTTTTAATAGAAGGCAAGCAAAATAGTCTCGCACTCTCCTGGACTAGAGCATAGTCCAGATATTTAATGACGGCTAAACTAAATGAGTTCATATTTAACCATGAAATAAATGACTGACCATTACATGCTAGATTACATGATAGAGACTCAGTACTGAAAACAGTTCATGGCTGAATAAATTAATAAAAAGTTGTCATTTTTGCTCAAACCAACCAAATCAGCAATAGCTATGAAAAATGGCACTAAGCTGTTCAAAGTTTAAAAACAAATCTTTACACCAACTCCCTATGGATCCAGCCGTCCAAAATCAGTTTAGCAAACTTATTAGCTCAGGGCATTTCCCCACAAGCAGTACTGTAAATGAGAAGTGATACAACACTGGGTTTACATCTACAGTTCTCCTCTGTTCGAGACATATTGCAAACATCCAGCCTGTAAGTATCCGTTTTTTACCAATACATTCACGTTGAATGACTAATGTTATTGATAGCTAATCAATGTCTGAGATGTAACACTAACAATGCTTTATGTTTTAATGTTTTATGTACTGGGCTTCAACACATGGGCTGTGCAACCCTATGCAATACAAGGCAGGCAGACACATGAATAACAAGACAATCTCCTCGTGTGGTGAGGTGTTGGGTGGATTGAATTGGATATCCATACATTTAATGGCAATGCGTATCCCAGAAATATTTCTCAATTAGGGCTGGCATCAATGAAATCCAATATAGGGAAAAGAAAGGATATATCACACAGAGTGTAATGAAAACTTCCACACATAATTGTGTTCCTTTCTCTTCAGGCAGCAGAACTCAGTAGTAGCGATCATGGCTTTATGTCACCGTGATATTGTCATCACTAACATTAGCTTGACAGAGCTGAAAATATACAGGATTTTGATTGATAATAGGTTGCTCTAGCTAATGCTGACTAGGTGATAACAATGACTGCAGCTAATAACTAAAGTTCACCGATACAGCAACAAGTTCCTTACCAAATCAAGTTCACCAACGAACTGCATTTCGCTAGCCAAGGTGCTTGTCTGTGCTGTATAGACTGTTTTGCAAGCTTGGTTGTCACACAACTAATGGCTTGATGTCTGTTAAAGCCTGCCAGCAGACTTACTAGTTCATGTGCATGAGAATAAAATATCCTTAGGGTTACATATGCAAGCCCCTACTGTGGAACATGGTGGCAGTGATCTCGCACTACAGTGATAAAGACAGAAGCATGCTTACATGAGGGACTGCGTAGGTTGGTCTGTCATCAATTGTCTTTTTTCAGCCAATCAGGCAAGTGAACTCTCAATCAATCATGCAGTCAGCTCATGAATATTAATGTATGTGATTTAAACTGCCTGTCCTCCAAGAGGGGAGCAGGGGATGGAAATTAATCTAAAATATTTTAATTCAAATAACCTTCACACATTTCTACTGTAAGTAAAACTACGATATGAGGGCTTTAATGGTCATTTTATTGTGGAAAAATAATGAAAATACTAAATTTTTACTAAATCTCTTGGTCATGTTGTGAATTTAAACTTCAAAAGCATAACATTAAACTGGTGATGCCAAGTTACAGGTAGATCAGGAGAAGAGCATTCTCCTATATTACATTAAATAAACATTTTTTAAATATATTTTTGACCATGCCGGGTGCAACTCAGCCAACCAAGAGGACCAGAAAGCAGGGATTGCACTTTTTGAGAGTATTACATAGATTCCAGTACACAAGACAAGCTCAGAAAGTGTAAAACTTTGACCCAGGTCTGGTTAGCATAGAGCCTTGTAATGGCTTGGAACATGGTCAAGCCAGTATTGAGTAAGTGAGTTTGAGTTCCACACCTCCTAGAACCCATACAGATGAAGCTCTCCTTGACATGTTCAACTGAGCAGAGAGGAAACAAGGTCGGTAACCAGCCCTGAGACCAAATAGGATCAAGAGCTATGCAGCCCAATGGCTTAAATATGGGAAATTATCTGTGAGCTAACAACACCCTGGATGCTCCCCAAAACAGACCTTTTTGGAAGCTGCATGAAGAAAGCCATTACTGTGGGGGGTTGGGGGGGTTGACACCTCAAATCCCTTATGTAGTTTGCAGAACAGGGTATATTGTAAGTGAGGTTTTGTGGTCAGGTCAGAGGAAATTGGACGTTTTTAGCCCGGAATGCGAAATGTAATGTCTGCTGCAAACCCAAGACTTGCTGGTCGGTTTTGAGGAATGCTGTTAGCTGGTGGGAAAATGATCGCTTGGCTAATCAGCTGGGCACCTGAGACCTGCCAGTGCCATCTGTATCAGGTGTGCAGTCCAACATTCCAGGTAACTGCATGCAAAACTAACAACACTACCAATGACTGGCGCAAAACAAATATCATGACCGATCATCAGTCATTGGTTTTGCATACGCTAAAAGGTTTTGCACATGTTAAAAGTCTTAAGTGGTCGGCTGGTTACACGCTGTTCAGGGGATGCGTATTACAAGCATGCGACTCTCCCAAGGTGGAGATGGTGTATATATGTGGTTAACTTTTCTTCCAAGTTTTGGAATAGCTAACAACTAAAGCAACTACTCTAATGAGTGGTGGACAGTAACTGAAGGCATGTTTGGCTAAACAGATAAATATCTGTT
Source organism: Conger conger (assembly GCF_963514075.1). Lineage (NCBI taxonomy): Eukaryota > Metazoa > Chordata > Actinopteri > Anguilliformes > Congridae > Conger > Conger conger. Next base: position 25,605,689 of record NC_083761.1, on the reverse strand, counting down.
TTGACCACGAATACATGAGTTCATGGATTATATAGCAGTGCAGTTTATAAATTATATTTCAGCGGTCATAAGCAAGCTATAAAAACAATTGGTTGTACAAAACAAACAAAGTCAGCCGACTGACTGATTTGTTTCTAGTTCTGACCGGAATGACACCACTGATAAACAGCACTGAAGGGACACCATGGAGCAGATGCTTAAAACCCCGTCCTCAGGTCAGTACTCCAGTGAACATAATCAGGCCCTCCCCGGTGCAAAACCCTGACCTCCAGTGAACCGTCAGCAGACATTGTGTCCCAGCATCCCTTTCTGCTGGGGGGCCTCTACAGACCAGGCCAGAAGTTTGCTTGCAGCTCATGATACAAAAGGGAGGATGTTGCATAATGGTGCAGCCTGTAGCCTAGTGGCTAAAGTGCTTCACTGGATCCTGGCTGGTTGGTTGTTCAAGCCGCAGTGTAGCCACAGTGCAGCCACAGTGTAGCCACAGTCAGATCAGTCCAGCTGTCGGGGCTTTGAGCAAAGCCCTTCAACCCACATTGCTCCAGGGGGGATTGGCCCCTGCTTAGTCAAATGCAAGTCGATTCGAATAAAGGAGTCAGCTCAATAACTAATGTAATGGTGCAGGCATTGCAACAACCCACACGGAGAGAACTCTGGAACTGGGTTTACTATACAGCAGGGATCATCAACTCTGGCGCTCAAATCGAAATCAAACCCTGGGTTTTCTTTTCTCTGGGGTAATTAGTTCTACCAACTGGCCAGACTGTCTTCACACCTGACTCCCAGGTGAAGAGAGGATGGAAAACCAGCAGTTCTCAGCCCTTGAGGACCGCAAGTCACTGATCCCCGCTGTAATGTCTCACACATTAACTTGAATACAGCCAAACTGGATTTTCCCTTAATCTCATGGTGTGTGACAGATGAACAACATGGAGCATTTACCCTGCATGTGGGAAAGAGGGATGGGGTTTTTTGGAAACACCGCTAGAGGGATAAGAGCAGGTGCAAATGGGGGTCACGCACTGATCCAGAGTCAGCTCTTTCTGCATCCAGTTAGCTCTGTCAGCATGCACCTTGATCACTGATCCAGTCAGCCCTCTTTGCCAGCCTTAACCTTGACCGCTAATCCAGGGGGGAAAAAGCACTCCTCCTTTTTACCATGAGAAAGAGTTCAATGTGTCTGGTCCCCATGACAACGGACAATGACCAAACAGTTTCCTAAACAGTTGGTGTTTATGTGACTGGTGGCTGTAGTTAAGTGGGGCAACAGAGAGCATGTTTTCCAGCAATGCATTTCAAGCATAAGGGTGATTATTTAATAACAAATATTATTTATTAATCTGGCATGCAAACACTCTAGGGAGATTTACACATTACATTTAGCAAATTATCCTTTTATACAACAGGATTATATATAAATTAATATGGATTATGAAATTATGTCATTAGATAGATAATATAGATAATTGAATTATAATGTATAATGTGTGTATGTATCAGTAAATTAACTGACTGACAAACACTGGTATCCAAGCATGGAAAATTGAAAACTTTATATTGATTAACTGATTGGCCATACAGTATGTTCTATCTAAACATTGTATTTTACAGCACATCTTGAGATGTGAATCCCCCTAATAAAACCAAAGTTTCCAAACCAATGATACCATTAGCGATGAACCTCTCTGAAGAATAATGCTTAAAATGTTAAGCGTGAAGGACTTGTGGCTGGGATAACTAATGGCTTTTACCGAAATCTTCATCGAGCCAGACGCAGCTGTCCTCAATATGCCTCGCTCTCAAATTCCAACTCTCTGACCTCCAGAATTTATCCAGTTCATCTGCTGTAAATATTGGCAAAATTCTTCTGATATTACTCACAGCCCACCTCAGGCCAATATGCAGCTTCTCCCTTCCCTGTACACTTGTAATGGTCTAAATCTTTGCTGAAATGAAATGCGAAGAGCTTCTAGTATTAAAATGGTTTATCAGTGAAAAATGTATGCAGGAGAGGGGCAGTGTGGAGAGTGACTGAAACAAACATCTTCTGACCCAGTGATCGAGCGAGTGAGCGAGCGAGGGAAAGAGATGGCAAGAAGAGAGGGAGGGAAGGATGGAGGGAGGGAATGACAGTGAGTGAAACAGTCCCTTCCTAAATTACTCACAACCTAGATAAAGAGGACTGTACCAACGTAAAAATTCCTTGAATTTCGTCCAGGTGTCGGTCATTTTTATCAAGTGTGTAAAGATACCAAAGCCCTCGCCCTAGTGCCCAGTTCAGCTGAAGAATCAAAACACTCAGGCTTTGAATCATAAGGAATACCAAAAGCACTTTAGACAGAACAAAATGTTTGGTAAGTGTCAGAGCCAGACTGAAACGGCAGACTGCCCTGCATCACACGGCTTGGAGGACCCGTGGTCCCGACCGCCTGGAGCTCTTTCCGGATCATTCCGCGAAAGGTCTCTCTGGCCGCAAGGCTGAGAGCAATGTGCTCGGCTTTAAACGACCGGAGTGGGACGCCGGTGTCACACAGAAAAAGGACTGCAATGGCAAAATCTGGGGCCCGCTGATAAAATGTGAGTATTTATTTATTAAATTCCATAACCAGGAATGGTTTATTTATGGTTCATTTTTATGCAATGAAAAACTGACCCTAATCCCAAAAACCTTGACTAAAAGTCTACATAGAAGGCTGGCTACAGGGTCCATGGGGCACGGTGCTTGACAGGGACCAGGAAGGTGGTGGTTTGAGTGCCAGTGCAGCTGCTGGGCCCTACATTGCTCCAAGGGGGGTTAACTCCTGCTTAGTCTAATTAACTGTAAGTCGCTTTGGATAAAAGCATTAGCAAAATAACCCTGCTTTTTGTTTTCAATGGGGTTTGGTTAGCATGTCGGTGCCGTTAGGTTCTGATCCGCACTTGGTCAAATCTGAAATAAACGAGACCAGACTGGACCGCAGCTGAAATGGATATGGCCTGACTCCAGAACACAGGTAATCACTGATCCACAAGCCCACATGGAGGCAATGGTCAACCTTAACACAAGATCACATGATTTGCCATTGAGAAATTCAGAAATGATTATCCTAGATTCAAGTCAACAACAGCACTAGACTGGTTGAAAGGTACAAGGAAAACTAACGCATCTTACATCCGCAGATCACCAAGTGTCGCATTGCATTCTCAGCGTGCCACTTTTCACTTTGCTATCCAACAAACCATGAGCCTCCCTGTATCACAAATGGCAACTGACAGGTAATGGAATCAATATTCAACAGTCAATGGGAGCCATGCGTGTGAAGGACAGCATAGAGACAAGGACTCGAGTCAGCGAGTGGCATCGTGAAAAGGACGAAGTGAATAATGTCACAGCCATATATGAAATATATTCCTTAGTTAAAACACACCCAACGTCGTTTTACACGCCACACCCTGCGCCTTTTAGTTGCAACTATAGCAACACCCTACCCTGTATTTATTGCATAGCTCGCTAAGATAACTTTCTGTTTTGTTACTATTTTACATGTCCGAAATAAAGATATTAAATTAAAAAAATATTACAGTTCCGCATGTTGTTCTGCCTTTTCTGCCTTTGAGTTTAAATAATTCAGGCTCATCGAGCCAAACAAAATTATTGCGACTAGCGAAACATGGAGAATTTAAATAAAAGATGTGGGAGCAACCACGTCAAATTTCAAAAGACATTTCAAATCAATACTCATATGGAAAGGTAAGTCAGTTTACCAGCACTGGAGCTGATCCCACCGCTGTTCACAGCTGAGTAACTTGCCCAAACTATTTGTGTCGGCCAAATGACGCATTTCAGACTCAGCATAATGTTCATGTCACTGTTTAATCAGCATAACAGAAGCGCATATTTTCTTATTTTGTGTATTTTCAGAGAGCTTGTTTGTAATTGCCGTTAACATTAAACGCTACTGTAGAACCCGAGTTTGGCATGTACTGTAGTTTTTGAAATGATTTATAATTTTACTATGCAATAGTGCAATGGTATGGATTTGAGGTATTCCTATAGCATAATGTAGATGTAGTCCCAAAAATCATTGCGCTCGATTTCTTTCATAAACAATATCTAGCCTCATTAGATTTTTTTCATCATTAAAGTAACTGGCACCTGAAAATGAAACGGGTACCTTTAATTTTAAAATGAAAAAGAGTATATTAATGAACCAATAACGCGTTTCAAATTTCAATACTTTGTAAATTTGTTTAGAAATGAAGTTATAATTGTTATTCTTGAGTCGTAGATACAGATTAAGCCTAGTCCTAGACTAAATTTCATTGGAGATTATCCATACAAAACTGCATTTAGTCCAGGATTAAGCTTAATCTGTGTTCATGTAACCGGCCCCTATACTGTTATTGACCGTCATCTTATATTACAGCCCATGGTAATGCTTACATTATGTCATGAGTCACACAGAGTTCTTAAAAAATATAATTATTTTATATTATTTATTGATATATCAATTACCTACACCAGACCTGAGGTTTTGGCAATTAAAATGCCAATCTTGAGAAAGGCTTCGCAAAACGTGGTACCTAACGTGGTAGTTCATTGGTATATGAATAAATAAATAAATGAAATAACCACTATCTTTTTGTGTGCCCCTGATAATACTGATTCTTCAGTTGTCACACACGTAATATACAAAATATGTGTTCTACCCTTCTGGTTTCTATATCTTCAATTAGCATAGGGATCATGATGAATTTCTATAGCCACACTGTTGTTTAGGCTGCACCATTCTGGAGACTTGAGACTTGACTGGGACTTGCATTTGATGACTTGTGGACATCTGTGCATTGTACCGCTGCATTGTACTGTAGATCAGAATCAGACATGGGTCAAAAACTTAATGGTTTTGGATACAAATACTTTTCTATGCTTAACTTATAACCGACAAAATTCTCTGAAAGTGCAAAACCCCACCTTCTGGTCCTCCTGGTTGGCTCAATTGCACCAGGTAAGCTCAATCAAGAACAGAAAAGCATTTGAATTCAGAACAATTATGTATTTCACCCTGCTTAGATATATATATACATATGTTTTGGGCAAGCAAACCGGCCACAAGTGCTGACAGTTCATTTTAACTTGAGTCTGGGGCGTGTGCGTAGCCTAGTTCTGAGAGGTTTTCAAATTGCAGGCCTGCCTCTCCAAAAATAGAGCAAAACAACTTGTTAGGTACTGCTCTGTGAGAGCCACCATGGGCAGCCTCACAGACTGAAGAAGATGCTGCTTTTAGTGTCCTTGAATACACTCTTATGGGGGTAGTTGTCTAAACAAACTTAAGGACGATTTCTACAATATGCTAAAACTAGAACATGTATTCTCACTGACATTTGTGACCTGGCACGAGGTTCAGATACTGGTCTTGCACTTGGCTATTTCACAGGGGAGGAGAAAAGCATTACAAAATCACTATCCAGTCAAGATTGAGTTAATACCAGTATCACATTCCTGAATACCAAATCTACCATTCACCTAAATTTCTAAATTCATCTTAAGTAAATGTGTGAAATGACATTAAACACTGGACTACTTGGTCCTCCAAGCTCAGACTCGCATACATTTTGGAGTCCCAAACAAACTTTTGCATGTTCATACAATTTTGTCATTGATATGGTTTAAAGGGATGGATATCACACTTTATCGGTCTCTGTAATGACCAATAAATGTAGTTACAGTACCTTCACACCTGAATGATACATTTTTTTACAATATAGGCAATCAAGTTGTCTCAAGCAAACAGTTTGCATAGACACACAACAAAGAGTACTATAAATGCAGGAGAAACGGCAACAATAAATTTGGATAGCACCCAGAGCAATTTATTTTTCATGTAAGCAGGAATGCTATAAGTATCTTTAGCCAGCCTCTTTCACTGACAACAGGCATCTAGCCCCACGTACATTATTCAGGATCCCATTCGGTTTCAGTGAGTTTATAAGTTGCCTTGTTCAACCAGTGATTCAGTTTATAAATTTGCCACAGAAGAGGCTGCATGTGTAATGCAACTGTGCCTTACATTTTAGAAAGTGAGTACAGTAGTATGAGATTAAATAGTCGCCAAGTAAACCAGTCACATAGTACTTGCCAAGTCAACCAGTTTCTTGATAAATAATTTTTGTATTTCTACCTAATCAATCTCTTGAATACAGCCTGAACAAGATTCTGTTTATATCAACTTATATCAAGACTCAACTCAGTATTCAATAGTTTGCCCTCAGTATTCAATAGGTGGGCGACATGGCTCAGGCAGTAAGAACAGTGGTCTGGCAGTCAGAGGGTTGCCGGTTCAATCCCCCGCCCGGGCTGTGTCGAAGTGTCCCTGAGCAAGACATCTAACCCCCAAATGCTCCTGACGAGCTGGTCGGCGCCTTGCATGGCAGCCAATCGCCGTCGGTGTGTGAGTGTGTATGAATGGGCGAATGAGAAGCATCAATTGTACAGTGCTTTGGATAAATGCGCTATATAAATGCCAACCATTTACCAACTTCAATGATTTTACTGCTCTAATCCCATGATAGTAGGGAGAGTAATTTAGAGTTCATTCAGTTGTAAGGTATTGTGGGCTAGCTACCAGGCAAGAAGTAATTACCTGTTGATGAGGGCTATCAAAAATTGTGGGCACTCTTTGAAGTGTTATTATCTCAATATGGAGAGTAGTTATCAGTGTTTTGAAGTTGCATGATGATGGGGTGAGTCATGACAAAATAAAAAGGGAGGTGGAAGAAGAATGAAAAAGGTTCAGGGTTTAAAGCTAAACCTGAGATATTATATTTTCATGAAATTATTAAAGACTATCCCAATCAAACAAATTAACATTTATAGCAAGCACTGGGTTAGGGACTACACAAATAAAACATTTTCATACAACAGTTCCTGGTTTGTGGGTGCGTTTTTTGATGAGAAATGGCTAAATTCACAATAAAATCTTTAAAGCTAGTTCTCTCAAACTCCAGTATCAGGGGTTCCGTTAAGCGAGAATTTCTTGGGTTTTTTTTACAGATTTTTAGATTCTGTGACAGAAAAACCCAGATTTCATCCATCATTTAGACGGATAAAAAATATTTCTGCAAATGGTATAAAGACAAACTGACTGCAGAAGCCTTCACCATAAAACAATTTGTGTGAAGTCTTGCAGGCATTGTTGTGGTGCTGCCATTGTGATTGGCGCTGTATTGATCATATGTAGCCTACAACGACAAAAAGTTTTCGGTATAAATAAAAATATATACTCGGTGAGCACTTTATTAGGTATTTTACTTCTTTTTCAGACTTATTGGTTGTCTGCTGCTGTAGCCTACCAACTTAAGAGGTTTGACGTGTTGTGTGTGCAGAGATGCTGTTCTGCATATCACGGTAATGTGCGGCTATTTGCCTTACTGTCACCTTCCTGTCAGCGTAGACTAGTCTGGCCCTTCACTACAGCTCTCACAGTAATGCAGCATTAATACAGCTCTCTCATAGTAATACAGCATTTATACAGCTCTCTCTCATAGTAATACAGCATTTATACAGCTCTCTCTCATAGTAATACAGCATTTATACAGCTCTCTCTCATAGTAATACAGCATTTATACAGCTCTCTCTCATAGTAATACAGCATTTATACAGCTCTCATAGTAATACAGCATTTATACAGCTCTCTCTCATAGTTATAAAGCATTAATAAAGCTCTCAGTTATACAGCATTAATAACGCTCTCATAGTTATACAGCATTGATAGGCCTACAGCTCTCTCTCATAGTTATACAGCATTAATACAGCTCTCTCATAGTTATACAGCATTAATAAAGCTCTCTCATAGTTATACAGCATTAATAACGTTCTCATAGTTATACAGCATTGATAGGCCTACAGCTCTCTCTCATAGTTATACAGCATTAATACAGCTCTCTCTCATAGTTATACTGCATTAATAAAGCTCTCTCATAGTTATACAGCATTAATAAAGCTCTCTCATAGTTATACAGCATTAATAAAGCTATCATAGTAAGACAGCATTAATAGAGCTCTCTCTAAGTTATACAGCATTAATACACCTCACACTCAATACAACACTAGTACAGCTCTCTCTCACTCTCAGAGAGCTGTCTGTAATAGTGCTGCATTACTATAACAGCATGAATACACCCTGAGCCTCACACATAAACTCTGGAGAATAAACACAGCATTCATCAGTTTCTGCTCCTATAAGCCCATAGTAGTCCTGGAAAATGTCCTCTCAGGGCAGAATCCATTCAGACAGTCATCACACAGGTCAGTCTTTAACAATTAATTGTCTGGTGTCCATCAATACACAATTTTCTCTGAATGTCACTTGGAGCTTTTATTACCAAAGAAAGGCACACAATGATATCTCTGTGCCGTCCACGTCTTACTATTCTTAAACATGTTAAAATTCTAAAAGAAAATATGAGATCTATCATCTGTACTGAATAAGGCTGAAAGGTTTTTTGGGGATTTAGCCAGTCATTGTATTCATTTATCCTGGATAAATAGAGAACAGAGAAGAGTGTATATGTGTGTCAGATATTCAGGGTTAGCATGGTCATCTTGTAAGACCTGAGGATTAAAATTAAAGGTACAATAGGTAATTTCGGATTCCTAATGGTCAAGAGAGGAACTGCAGCAACAAAAGCGCGGAAATCACAACACTGTTTATCCCACCCCATCTCGGTGAACGCGCTGACGTTGGCTGTGGCAATTAGAACCAATTTTCAAACAATGAACTTATTGTACAGCGATACAATGTTTTGGTACCGACCCGTCAAATGCATTTATTGAAACTCAAATTTAAGGACGATAAACACAGGCAGAGTGTGAGTCAACATGTCAGTGAGCCTTCTTCATTGAATGAAGGGATTTACAATGGTCTTGTAACAATGTTAACACAAAAATCTTACCTATTGTACCTTTAAACTACAATTTCAAAAATATTAATGCCCTCACTGTTAGCATTTGTGCAGAATTTCAAAATACCTTAAATAGTAATTGCATTTTGGTTTCAACATACAGCTTTAGAGAATATATTCTCGATTTATTACGATGTTGTGTAGACTTTGTTCAGGTCTATACTGTTTTTCTGTAATGATCTCAAACTGATTTAATTCAATGTTGTTTGTATTGCACTTCTTACAGAGGCAGTCACAAAGACTTGTCCAAGTGAAGAGGCTAATCTTTCAGCATTAATGGAGATGTTTGGGACCTTTCTCATCCACTGACCACATTGGTTGCTGCATTACAAAATTCACCAGCCAATTTCACCACTTTACCAGACAGCTTTTTCTTTTTTTTTTTACATAAAAAGTTTCAGACTTCCAAACAGATGCACACATAAGGAAGGCAGAAAATCTAGCTTATATATTTTGTATACTTGTATGTTATGTCTTACATTTTTATGTTATGTTCATACAAAAATGTAAGGACATCAAAAAAAAGTATGAGGTTTCAATCTTTAATGAATGCAGATTTCATGAGAATTTAGCATTTCCAAATGCAGCTTAGTGCTGAAGTGACTGGTTTGAAGCAAAGGAGCCAGAGCCCCTGTTAACACCAGAAGGGCATGACTGCTGCCACAGCAGGCTGGATGCAGTTCTCTGTTGAATCATTCACCTATTATGACCTTCAAATTGTGAAGAGTGAGGAAATGGTGTCTACTGACTGGCAGGTTTTTATGTCTTATTCCCATTCTTATTTGGAGTCTGGAACAAGAACCTCATTCTGCACTCTGCAGTCAAATTAAATTGGCATTGGCATGTTGCACTAGTCACCAAAGATTAACCAGATGTCCCTCAAGATTAGTGTTAAAGTGTTAAAGAAATTCCACTTGCTCTGGTTCCACACAAAACAGCATCAGGTGAAGAGCTGATGGAGTTTGTACAAATAATGGAACTCAGCCAAACACTAAACTGGACGGAGTTAGTTTGGACAAAACTGGACCTGACTGCACCTTCAACATCAACAGGCCTCGGAAACACAAAAACAAACTCGGAAATTCAAATCAGCATGGAACAGTGCTGGTCTCTGTTCACATTCATAAATGATTACTGCTTGACGGGACAAATCCGATTTCTCTTCAACAATGACGACGGTACAATTCATGCATCTGACCTGAGGGACTTTCTCTCCACATTGCACTTTTCACCCCCCTCCACCCTCCACCCCCCTCAGTGTGACTTACAGAGCAGATAAAACCTCTTGGATATCAAATAACATCATGGCACAACTCTATCTCCCTGCCCAGCCTGGAGGACAAATCAGGCCTGTGAGAACCTTGCATTACCACAACCTTTATTTACCAATAGTGTTTACCATATAAAGCATCAACAAAGCCAGAATTCAATACTTTCAATTCTCTGGCTTCGTGGTGGATTTTCATATTTTCTAAATGTTTCCTCTTATTTAACAATTAGTAGCTCCATCAGAGATTTGCTAGCTGCATCTGTAGGCCATAACATTTTCTTTTTCATTTGTAGTCTATTGCACTTAGTGTATTCCATTATCAACAATGTAACGTTAATTAGCTCCAAAGTGGCTTCACCAATAGATTGAACAGTCTGTTTGAACAAAAGTGCTTTCAGCTATTCACAAGATTCACCCAATAACCTCAACATTTTGAAACTATCAAACCTGTAATTTTAGAAATAACAGGAATATTTCTTTTGCAAAAATCAGAGAACCACATAAATAAGACTTTCACCAAAATGGAATGCTTTTGATCAAAACCAAAGTTAAGCAACTTAGCCACTCTTGTTGACAAGCTTTGATTCAACACTGTGCTTATTTTCCGCTGGCGTGTAGGTATGCTTGCAAGCTGCCATTATACCCAGTTGTCTTTCCTTCTGCTCACAGAATAAAAATATCTCTTTTTATATTTCTGCATAGCATGATGCAAATCTCTAAATTGTTTTATTAAACAATTAATCAATATCAACTGAATCTTTTATGGAGTGCTCAGTGCAAGAGCGGGCCAAGTACATCTTTGTTTTATGTTTGTGCACCCACCCTTCCCAAAGCAACACAACAGTCATTTTTTTATAGTGGTTCATGAGATTGGCAAACCTTTTCGAGGGGATCTTTGAACATACCTCCTTACATCATCTTTAAAGAGTCTTATATTTCCTATATTTAACATAGGTCCTATATTTTAGTCTGCACTGTGGGACTGGTCTCTTCAATTCAATTTTTGATTGGCTGACGGCCCAGTTAATTTCTTGATTGATTTTCAGGTACACTAGGGATTGCTTTAAGATTTATATAAGTTTGACCTTCATGGAAGAGGGAACCAATTTTTTGAACAAATTGTCTAGGTAATTGCATTTAGAAGTTAGGATTTCATGAACGTAAAAGGTACAATAGGTAATTTCATACCTCTAAAGGTCAAGAGAGGAATTGCAGCAACAAAACACCCTCAGACCACAACACTGTTTAGCCCTCCCCCTTCTCTGTGAATGCGCTGACATTTTCAATGTGTGTTGGTCCGTCAACTGTATATTTTCAATCGCGAATTTAGAGACAATAAACACAGGCAGAGGGTGAGTCAACATGTCAGTGAGCCTTTTTCAATGACAGGAAGGGACTTGCAATGGTATTGTAACAGTGTAAAAATCTTACCTATTGTACCTTTAACAAGTGCCCCAGGACTAGTAAATGCATAACAGAACAGGGAAAATACACCATGTCAAGTATGACATCCCCGTCAACAAGCATCCTACTTCAGATGCTATTCTAGCTGCCAACTGTGGTATGCTAGTTTGAAAGTTGATTGTACTCTTCAAGGGTTCTGATTTTCTGTATGTTTACACTAGGACTCGGAACTGTACTGTCCTCTCAGGTCCTCTTTGCACTTGTTCTTGTGTTTGATTTGCACTTTGTTGTACGTCGCTCTGGATAAGAGCGTCTGCTAAATGCCATCTAATGTAATGTAATGTAAAAACCCACCGCTGGCGTGCATTGGCAAAAATGTCAATTTTATCTGACCATAATCTCCAGTTCCAATCAAGGTTCCAATTCTATTTATAAAACTTTTTTGATGAGTATCCTCAATGGTTGGCATCTTTGTGATTTGCGTCTCAACTTTTTTTTTTGTAGATCTCCAAATGTGGCGTTTGAATTTTTCTTTGCCTCCCATGCTATCAATCTCACTGAGCACAGGGAAAATGTGAATGTGCGTCCTCTACAGATTTACCACTGCACCAGCGATTCTAAACTCCTTAACCCAATAGTGGAATGAGGTACTTTTTCTTTTTTATTTTTTTTTTTTTTTACCATTGGCAGACTACATTGTCTTGTTTCTCCTAAGAGTTATTTACCTTTCCCCAAATGAAAAATGGATGAAAAATGTTACCACATTTTCATGAAAGGCCACAAGATTGAGATGAACTTTAACAGCTCACTAATGCAGAATTGTTTTGTTGGATTTTCTTAAAAGGGCATGTGAATAATTGTGATTCATACATACAAGTTTTTAAAATAAATAATCATTTTATGCATCTTATGTATCTTAAGAAATAGCACTAAAATTTATTGAGCATACAGTACGTATGTAAACCTGCACTTTATTTTATTTTAGGCAGCCATCTTTATCAAGGGTGTGCATAATTTTTGGAGGGCACTGCACATCAATTTTCATTATACATGCATCAATGCAATTTTTCCTTAGCCAAGTACCAGTGCTGTTGCTTTGATTTAAAGGTATAAATATGTTGGGAAAATCTACAATCAATACCATTTTGTACCAGGTACAGTACAGATCACATAGGTGCAAATATTGTGAGATGCAGGCCATTACCTAACATCCTCCAGCGTTTTCCTTTCTGAACAGTGACACCCTAAAATATTTCCATGTTAAGCAACAATAACTTATAGATTAAAAGACAATACTTCTTGAATTGTCTTCCTGAAGACAAACCTTGCACAATTTTAAATATAACCTCAGCACTATGAGAATTGAGAATCAATCAATTTAATTAACGATGTAAATAATTTGAAATCTGTGCATTCTTCCAAAATTCAGCCTGCCAGCCACCACTGGTTTTAATATGCAGTCCACTCACTCACTGAGCCGAATACCCGTTGCATGGCCAGGATCCGACACCACTGCATGAACCACACCACTTTCTAATCAGAGAAAGAATTAAATAATTGTATTATAGCTGGGAGCTTTGAATATGGGTAGGCTACTTCCCATGGATCTGAGAGCTAATGGACAAACAAATATTTTTCGGTTCTGGGGAAAAGAAAGCACTGAGCAGACATCCAGACATCAAATAATAATGAATACGTTTATAAAGACAAATATTTCCGAAATCATACTACAGCCAATGATAACCGCCTTCACAATCATTCTATAACCAAACACTTCAATTCCACAATTGATTGATTGTAGAAGTAAGCGGTTTGCAATCACAAACACTTCACTTTCGCAATCGATCACAAACACGTCTACGATCGATCACACTTTCACAACCAAACACAAACACTCCTACAATCAATCAGGAACATTTTAACCGCCTATCGCAAACACCTTCGCAATCAATCAAACAATCCATGTTAATCACCGACTAATATCAGCCAGTCAATGCCCCTCCTCTCTACAGCATAATATTCTGGTTGATTTTGATGAATATGCATGGAGGTGTTCATACGATTATGCAATTATTGATGCTTCACTCCCTACCATCTATTGGCCTACATCCTATTAGGAGACACCAGCAATCCCCAAAATAGGGCCGAAAACTGCAACCCTTGTGACCCCAGTTGAGGCATGGAGTTTAAAGCTCAATCAATATCCGAAGCGCCGACAGCCACTGTAATTAGGAGCTGACCGAGCAAAACGCGTCCATCGTGAAGACCAGACAGGGCCGTTAAACAGAGGGTTTGTAGATCCGACGCCCTGGAGCCGAGCAGCTGGTGAAATATGCAACTTCCCAAACAGATTATAAACAAACAGTGGATTCTGTTAAATATTAATACGGCTACATGTGCTGTTCTTCCTTTATGCCAATACTGAGACAACTGCAAAAGCCGCTTGTTACAGTACATAGCTCTTGGCATTTTATCTGAGATAAACAAAACAAATGAAACACGTCAAATCACTCCTAGGCAGCAACATGAAGAACAACAACCCCATTAGCCTGTCTATAACCTATATCACTCAAAAACATACAACACTCTTTTGTGTTGTCCTCAAGATCAATCCATTATCCAAAAGCAAACTTTAATGATGAAACTAATCACCTAAAGCAGGGCTGTTCCACCTTATGCGAAAAGGGCCAGTGTGGGTGGAGATTTTGGTTTTAACCCAGCACTACAACACTTGATTTAACTAATCATGGTCAGACATTGATGAGTAGAATCAGGAGTCTTAGTGCTGAGCTAAAACAAAAATACACTGATACACAAACCTTTTTGTAATTCCCCAACAACAAATAAGCTGCTTCATAATATCGAGGAAATTTAACATTGTGGAGCGATACAATTTCAGTACATTATACTCAATCTGTTAACCAAAATGTGCAAACAGTATTTTAGGTCCACAAACAAAGACTCCACTAGAGTGATCAGAACATATTAATTAGATACATTGTGGATTACTTTGGCTGATTGGTTGTCTATTGTGAAGTCTTAGCAGTCATAACATGACCGTGAACATAAATTCCAAAACCTCTCAGCAAATGTAATGTGACAGCACCTGAAAGATGTCAAAATGTCATAATATAACCATGTCCTAATACAAATGTACAGTATGTATACTATGTAACAGCCGGCTCTAACCTAATATCAGGTTTTATATTGGCCAATGTGTGCACACTGTACAACGGAATCTACAACTCGATATTGCTTGTTATTTAGTCTATTGTTACAGATCCCATGCTTTGCATAATCAATTCTTAAGCCTTTTTGTTTCAGGATATAACAAACTCGTCACTGGTCTATGGACTATAGCTTACCATTTACCTAAATATTGGATTTACTCGTTTGCCTCAATACGTCAACAACCATCTCATCCTTACAAAACGTCAAATAAAACGAATCACACGAACGAATTCAGATGTAAGCAAAACACCTTTAACATAACATTTATTTGTAGTATCATAGGCTGGCGACAACTGTTGAGGTTCTGTGAAGAATCTCTCCCCTACTGGCAACGTTTTGCGTAACTTACTCCAAAGTAGGCTAGTGTAATAGGCGACATACATTTTCACAGGTTAAAACCGTTCATAAAATGGTCAAAATAATAATTCTAAATAAACAATAGCAGTCGGACTAGCTACATTTTCCAAAAATTCGACCTCCCCCATATCCCCCTCGGCGGACACTTACTTGAACCTTCCTTGGCAGTGTTGACACTTATCTCCGACCCACCCTTGATCGCAGACGCATGATCCATTCAAACATTTACCAGAAAAGCAGTTTTTATCACATGATTTCGGAGATCCTTCGCCGTGCATCACCAGGTAGAAAATAATGTAAATCAACAGATATTTGTTGAAATGCAGCCATCCAAAGTGAGAACATCTCTTCCTTCTGAAAAGAAATAGTCCCCAGTCTCCCAGCATGTTTCCAGCATCCATTTTATTATTTTGAACGGATACGGAGATACAGGCTGCGTAAGACGTCCGTCTTTTCAGTTTTGAACTGACTGGTTTTCCCAGTTATTCCAAGAATTCTCCAGAATTACTTATTTGTGACTTGAATAGTTGGCTTTGGGAATTCCTTAGATACGTAACGCAATTATTCGATCGTTTTCCACCATTAAAACGCTCATAGCCTATGATACGCGAGCTACCAAGCAAGCCCTGCTAGCTGAGCATAAAGTAGCCTACATGCGTAAGGAAATCCCAGTCACACAAAATAGGCTACTATTCTATTATAATGTTCCAAAAAGTACATTACATGTTGGCCACGAATAAACCGTGATGTTGTGCTTGTTAGCTCCCGCTATTATCCTACAGAGGTCGTAAAATTATCCAAACCATAGAAACAAAGATTCCGTAAAAAGAAGCGCATTGTCCCTGACGAGTAGCCTAATTTGCGCCTCAGAATTAGAATATAGAATATACTATTAATACTTTTATTTCACAACCGCTCTATTCAAATAAGATATTCTGAGCAGCCATTTTAAAGGGCAAACATTTTGCAAGCTAATGAATAAATTATTTTATAAAAAAAAAAAAAAAGTAGCTAGTTGGCTAGCTAGCTAGCAAGAGAAGCTATATCTGGTAATATTATACTTGAACTCAACGCATTTAACTCGTCCTTTGCTAATACCAGAGGAACAAAAGGTTAAATTATCTCTCTCCGATTTAAGTTAGGTCCGAAAACCCAAAATGATTTCAGCGGCAGTCAATAACATGGATGTTGGTGGTGTTGTTCCCAACACTGAAGGATGCAGCGAACCTGATAACAGACCTGGTTTGCTCATTTTTTGTTCTCATATACGAACGATTCCTGGATCGGTTAGGTTTTTAAATACGTCTCAGTCCTTGTTTTGCTGGGTTTCCGTTTAATCAATCCCAAAAAGTAGACAATGCATGGGCGAGTTTTACAATTCCACAACTCCCCCCAGCACATCGACCTCTGCGTTGCTGTAGCTGCTCTTTAAGCTAGAGGAAAACTCCGGGCAAAGGGAACTGCGCATGTGTAGTACAGGCGTAGGGCGGCCTGTAGCGTAGTGGTTTAGGTATATGACTGGGACACCCCGACGTAGCCACAATAAGATCCGCACAGCCGTTGGGCCCTTGAGTAAGACCCTTAACCCTGCATTGCTCCCGGGGAGGATTGTCTCCTGCTTAGTCTAATCAACAGGACGCCATTAAATGTAATGTAATGTAGTTAGAAGTCGGTCACTTAAAGACTCAGTGCCCTACATAACGGTAAATTAGCGTTTGTGCGCTGCGGTAGGCTTCTGTCTGAATTCCATATCGGCGTTTCTGACTTCAGGAATCAAAATAAAAATGGGGATCTTTAATGGATATCACACGTTTATATAGATAGCATCGAGTTTATTCCTTATTATATGTGACCTGGGAAATGTTTAACCTGTGGGCATTCAATCAAGGGCATAAAATGAACATTTAAAAACAAACGGGACTCGCTGAACATCCGGATGCAGAGCGTCGCGGGTATGGCGACCAAGAAAGTGATTGTGCACCGGTTTTATAATTGTTGCAATAAATTACCCCACCAATAACCCCGTCCCTCTGGACACGCAATGAAATACTGAAGAGTGTTGCAAAAGAGTGAACACCCTGTTGAATTCACAGAAGGGTTGGTCTGCTGAATAAGCTCCTTATTTCAGTCCTTATCCTGAAAAATCACTGTGTGCACTCGAATTGCAGTAGGCCTACTCAGTGCTATCTAATCAAAGGAATGCTCCCAATTTTACAATCATGGAGTAATTCCAGGGCTTTCAACAGGGGGCCCTTGAAAATCCTGTATGGTCCCTGGTCCCTTGCCAGATTCGATATGCACCTACTCTATTTATAGGGTCTCCTGGATGCCTTTGTGCCTGTGTGGGGGTCCCTGGATCAGAAAAGGTTAAAAATCCCAGGATTAACTAGTGGATCTCAACACTGATCCTAGAGGGTCACATTGCCTCGGGGACTTTTGTTTTCACCATAAAAGCAGTAACAAATATAGGCCAAAGAAATCAGAAATGATGAGTAAACAGCTACTTTATTTGATCAATTAAAACAAAACAAAAACAGCAGACACTGTAGCCCTCAAGGATCAAGATTGAGAACCACTTCCCTAGACCAAGGACACCCAGTCTTATTTGAAAATAACAACTAAAATAAAATATATAGACTTAGACCTAACCAATAGTATTAAGGCACAGGGATGTGTTTATTGCTTAACAAGTTGTTGTTTCCCTTTCCCAAATGCTCTACATCCCTCCATATGAGCTTTAGTTTCATACATGGATGGGCTGGGTTCCTCCCGAGATTTCTTCCCATCTGGGAATTTTTGCCACTGTTTCAGGGTTTTTCTCCTCTAAGGGAGTTGTTTATGTCATATGCTATTGGGGGCTTAGGGCTGATATGTTTAATTCAATCTGTAAAGCGTCTTTGTGACGGTCTTCTGTGAAAAGTGCTATTCAAAATAAATTGAATTGAATTGGTTTTAAACAGCCTCATATCCACTTCTTGTTGCTAGAAAATAGGACTTTAGGTCAGGAGAAATATTTACCCACACCAGACCTTTTTGAATAGGGTTGGACACTTCATGCAAAGGTCGCATCGGCACTTGAGTGAAAATTGATATGCACACTGCAAAAACATTCTAAAGAAACTCTTCATGAGGTTCTCTGAAATACTGTATGTATTTCACAAACTACATAGCAAGGAATCCCTCCAGAACAGGAATTTTGCATAATGTGTTATCGATACATTGGTGTCAGGTTTATAATTAATCATTGTTAAGCATCACATCTATACCATAAGGAACAGTATTGTTCTTTTGACAGTCCTTCAAAAGAATGTACCCTAAAACTAAAAACATCTATTGTTACCTGAAAAATAATAATAGCCTGTCTATAGTTGACAACTGTTAGGAGATGATCCTACCCATTTTATCATTCTCAAATACTCTCAGCTAAAATGTCATAAAGAAGGATATATGGACTGGACTGAGTTTGAACAAGCTTGAAAAGATTCTAGTTGATTCATGAAAGGCATAGCATCCGTGAGAAACATTGACACAAGAATGGTGAATTATGAGAATTAATAAAGCAACTATTAAATGCATGTGACAAATTAAAATGTAAACTTTATTTTAGAAATAAAAGGATGGCATTATTTTAGTTTATTTCACCATTTCCTGAAAAGCTTGATCCAAGAATGGTTGTTAGGTGGACCCAACATGAAATAACTGAGGGAAAGGTGTATTTCCTTTTTAATTAAAATGTGGCTACTTTCCATTTTATGCTCTTGTCTTGCCTCAGTATGAATAACAAAGAGAATCTCTGTTGTGTATTAAGGGGCTTGAAATTGGATTACAGCTTCTGGGTTCATGCCCTGTTGTTCAGTTTACCAGTCATTCCAAATGATTTATGAAATGTATTGTTCATTACAAGTGATGAAGAGAAGAGCCAGACAGGCCAGGCATAATTATTGTGATTAACATCTGGGTAGAAGCATGGACCTGGTCCAAAGCAGAAGATGTTTTCAGGTGACATTTTGGGGAGTTTCACAGTATTGTTTTTGTTATCTAAAAACAAAGATGTTAATTAACTAAAAAAGAATCACTTAAATCTACTGAACAGATAATTACAGACATTGGTTAGGTGAAAGGGAATATATCTATTGTGCTATGCAGTTCAGAGCCTATAAAACAATACTACACCATATGAACAGTCATCCGTCTTACTGTATAATGAGATCTTATACAGCTGAATCCCATGATTTTAACACCAACAATCTGGTCATAAATCAAATTTTATTTGGTCATGGTGTTGCAAATACTTTTATTTAACTCATGTAAGTTGGTATGCACCTTTACCTGCCCAATTTATTTAAAGGAAACAATGGTATTTTTAGATTCAGCTAAATAAACAAAAATATGCATGTTGTGTGTGGCAAAATTGTCAATATAGATAATTTACTATGACATTCAGTGAACCAAAGGAATAACTATATTTAAACTCAGGGTTTTATTTGTCATTGTTACCTTGGGTTATTATCTGCAGACAAGAGAACAAACAGTTTCTTCCTTAATATCAATCAAATAAGATATTTTCCCACAATGTGCTCTGTACCAGACAAAAACCCCAAAACATGCTTGGTGTGTATACCGTATCTGGATCTATATCAGGCGGTAAGAGCAGTCGTCTGGCAGTCTGAGAGTTGCCGGTTTGATCCTGCCCTGGGTGTGTCGTGTGTGGAAACTGGAAGGATTTTACCATACCACTGGGGACCAGCTCCAGCAAAGCTCCTTGGCGGACAGCCCAGTTGCTTGGTCACATTTTTTACGTTTTATTTCTAAAAGTTAAGTGGCTTGATTTGTGGTGGTTCTTTCTTGTGATGACGAAGCCTCCAGCAAATGGACCGTCTCTTTCAGCAATCCGCAACACAGATGCATCCGGCCCCTTTCAAACCTGGCATTCCACCGACCCAGAAACGCATCACACCACGGTCATGGTCACATCAACTTCACAATAACCACCATCACCATCCCTCACCTCAAGCCAAGCCAAGCCATCATAAGCACTAATAATCATAATAAACATTATCATGTGGGATTCTCATATCTACATAAAATAAATGAATATAGGCCTAAAATGGACATGACCATTAGGAAATGATCATAACACAATCCGTTTAATCCGCCCACCCAGCCTTTCAGTAGCTCTGTGTGTTTTACAGGCTCATAATAATCTTAACGGACTGAATTTGTAAGTAAGCTTGTCATTCCTGGCCCTACAAAATAAAAAATAAAAAATAGAGGCATAAAAGAAATTGCATTATTGTTCTCAGCAGCATATAACTGAATTGAACCAAATGTAGTTATATGTATAGCATCAGTCACAGATTAGAGGGTGGGACACTTCTCTCAAGAGAGGTGGATTTCAGGACTTCACGCTTTCTGAATAATCATCATTGTGAACACAAAATGGCGGCCAAGTCCTGGGACGAACACTATGTCTTTATGACATTAAAGCCATTGTTTACCCTCTCCTGGTAATGGTACCATTTAGGGACAACAGGTCCCTCAGACACTGGGAGCTCTGACCTGGCAGGACTCTAGATCCAGGCCCCTCAGCTGAATTAACAGAGATGGGCATAACAGTGAACAATACACCACCCACAGCTAACTCATACAGGCAGAGGGACATGAAGCTGAACAATGCTCCACACATCAATTCTGTACCCTTAGAAAGAGCCATGTTAGAACAAACAAATGGCCACACACAGTTCTCAGATCCCCATGTACAGTGATGTGAGATCGATGAGGAATAACCCGGACCAAAGATACTTTTCCAGAGAAAATAGATTATTCTCCCCATCTCTCAAAATAAGAACAACCATCACATTCCAAAGCACTTACAGTACAGTGAAGTAGCCAAAAATCCAGGCAGAGATCACAAACCGGAGCAGACAGAATTACAGGGGTGAAAGCATGGGGTACAGGAGGCTAGAACCGGGGACAGAAAAATACAGGGACAGACTCAGAATACAGGATATGACAAACTAGCCCCGAACAAATGAAACAGACCGGTATATATGCAACAGATAACAAGCAGAGCAGACAGAATTACAGGGGTGAGAGCATGGGGTACAGGAGGCTAGAACCGGGGACAGAAAAATACAGGGACAAACTCAAAACAACTTTGCTGAGCTGATGCACTGTAATAATGTACTAATCTGACGATCTAACAATGTACTAATTCAGTTTCTGAGTCTGCCCTCACCACCAGTTTTAATAAGATACCCATAACACTGCACATTTGTACAATCCTCATGTTCTTAGCTATTCATGTATATACTCACTGAGCACTTAACGTGATTACTAACTAATCAGCCAATTTTGAGACAGCAGTGCAATGCATAAAATCATGTAGATGCGGGTCAGAAGCTTCAGTTAATGTTCACATCAACCATCAGAAGGGAGAAAAAATGTGACTGTGGAATGGTTGTTGGTGGCAGACAGGGTGGTTTCAGTATCTCAGAAATTGCTGATCTCCTGGGATTTTCACACATACTAGACTCTAGAGTTTCTGAAGACTGGTGCAAAATAATAATAATAATAAAATCCAGTGAGCAGCAATTCTGTAAACAGAAATGCCTTGCTAATTAGAGAGGTCCAAGGAGAATGACCAGGTGACAGTAACACAAATAACCACACATTACAACAGTGTTATGCAGAAGATCATCTCTGACACACAACGCATCATAATTCTAAGTGGATAGGCTACAGCAAAGAAGTCTAATAAATACCTAATAAAGTACTCACTGAGTGTATATAGGCAAAATTGTAATATTATAATGTGAATGTATAGCAAACTATTTTGTAATCATTTTTTATTAAAATTTTCCTTTGTGTTTCGTAATTTGGGACATGACATTAGATCATTTGGGACATGAATGCATAGACACCATCCTTGACACAAACAAAGACCATGCAATTGCAGAAAAATTTGTAAATTGTGTAGAGCATCACATTTCAAATCCGTTCACTATTTAAAAAATAGTAACTTTTCCTCCCATCTTTCTGCCTCTTATCTATCCTTCCACAAAACATGAATTCATAGTTTAAATTCGTTAAAATGTTCAAATCAGGACAAATAACATTTTAAAGTGAGTTCGAATTTTAGGTAATGAGCCCAGCTGGCTTGTACCAAAACTTTTCAAGTTCCACAGCTGCCATTGCTTTGTCTCTGGTAAAAAGCATGTTACACACGAGATTGATTTACAAGCACTCAAATTTCAGTGATGTTATACATTTTTCTTTCTTTCTATTTTTCTATTCTATTTCTATAATATTTTCTGTCCCAAATTACCTAAAACCACATGTCCCAAGTTACCATACTGTCAGGATTGTGGGACAGAGGAACCAAGAGCAGAGGGATAATCCAAAGCAGTCAAAAAAACAGGCAGAGATCACAAACCAGAGCAGACAGAATTACAGGGGTGAAAGCATGGGGTACAGGAGGCTAGAACCGGGGACAGAAAAATACAGGGACAGACTCAGAATACAGGATATGACAAACTAGCCCTGAACAAATGAAACAGACCGGAATATATGCAACAGATAACAAGCAGAGCAGACAGAATTACAGGGGTGAAAGCATGGGGTACAGGAGGCTAGAACCGGGGACAGAAAAATACAGGGACAGACTCAGAATACAGGATATTACAAACTAGCCCTGAACAAATGAAACAGACCGGTATATATGCAACTATCAGGTGGGGGTTGAGCCAAGTGCGATCGAATAAGAACCTTTCCTAGATCCCAGGAGCGGAGTGTAGGGATTAGTAGAACAGAAAATAAAAGCTACTCCCGAAACAGGGGGGAGGACCGAAAACAAACCCGAAGGCGATTCTTAATAAGGAAACAGAAATGGAGCCCACAAAACGGCTGAGGAAAATTTTACATTTTACATTTTACATTTTAGTCATTTGGCAGACGCTTTTAATCCAAAGCGACTTACAAGTGCATAGGTTCTACCATAAGTCAGAGCATCACATCCAGAAACTAGCAAAATACACAGGAAATGCTGTTCTAAACATAGTTGTCATCAGAAGTGCATTTTTTATTATTTTTATTTTTTTATTTTTTTGGGGGGCGGGGTGGGGGGGGTTAGACAAGGATAGGAATATCAGAAAGGAGGGGCAGGGGAAATCAGGAGGGAGGACTAAGGTAGAGTTTGAAAAGGTGGGTTTTGAGTCTGCGTCGAAATAGGGGGAGGGATTCTGCTGTTCTGACAGTGGCAAGTCATTCCACCACTGAGGAACCAGAACGGAAAACAGGCGTGAACGTGCAGCTCGACCGCCAGGTGCACGTACAGAGGGAACCGTAAGGCGACCAGAGCTGGCAGAACGGAGTGGTCTAGCTGGGGAGTAGGGAGTGATCAGGGATTGTATGTAAGGTGGGGCAGTCCCCTTAGCAGCCTGAAATGCCAACACTAGGGCCTTGAAACGGATGCGTGCGGCAATAGGAAGCCAGTGGAGGCCAATGAGAAGCGGAGTGACATGAGCCGACCTGGGCTGACTGGTGATCAGGCGGGCTGCAGCATTCTGGACCAGCTGGAGGGGCTTGATGGCACATGCTGGGAGACCGGCTAGGAGGGAGTTGCAGTAATCCAGGCGGGAAATGACGAGCGCCTGGACTAGGAGCTCGGTGGCTTTCTCAGTCAGGAGATGACGGATACGGCGTATATTATACAGAAAGAACCTGCAGGTTCTGGCAGTGGAGGATACTTGTGGAGCCAGGGTGAGGCAGTTATCAAGAGTCACCCCAAGATTCTTTGCCGTACGGGAGGAGGAAACTACAAAGTCCTCAACAGTCAATGAGAGGTCGATTGACGGAGAGGACTTAGCAGGGATGTAGAGAAGCTCAGTTTTGGCAAGGTTGAGCTTCAGGTGATGGGAAGTCATCCACGCAGAGATATCAGCCAAGCAGGCAGAGATCCGTGTGGTGATTTGGGTGTCGGGGGGGAAGGAAATGAAGAGTTGGGTGTCATCAGCGTAGGAATGACAAGAAAAGCCGTGGGAAGAGATAACAGAACCAAGAGACATGGTGTATAGCGAGAAGAGGAGAGGCCCAAGAACCGAGCCCTGCGGGACTCCAGTTCGTAGGGGGTGAGGGTCGGAGACTGCGCCCCTCCAAGTCACCTGGTAGGAGCGACCAGAGAGGTAGGAGGAAAACCAAGCGAGTGCAGAACCTGTGACACCCATCCCAGACAGCGATGAGAGCAGAATCTCATGGTTGACTGTATCGAAGGCGGCTGACAGGTCGAGGAAGATGAGGACAGAGGAGAGGGATTTTGCTTTAGCAGAGTGGAGTGCCTCAGTGACCGCGAGCAGGGCGGTTTCAGTGGAGTGGCCACTCTTGAAGCCAGACTGGTTGGGGTCATGGAGATTGTTCTGGAGAAGATAAGTGGACAGTTGGGAGCAGACCGCCCGTTCCAGAGTTTTAGCGAGAAAGGGAAGAAGAGAGACAGGCCGGTAGTTGTTCAGGGCAGAGGGGTCAAGAGTAGGTTTTTTGAGCAGGGGAGTGACTCTGGCCCTCTTCAGGGAAGAGGGCATGGTGCCGGAAGAGAGGGAGGTGTTGATTAGAGAGGAGAGAAAAGGGAGAATGTCATCAGATATAGATTGTAGGAGGGGAAGGGGTCAAGAGGACAGGTGGTTGGGCGGTGGGAAGTAAAACCACCCTCTGAAAACAGGGCGAGTGTTCCAACCAGTCTTAGTGCTTGAATGGCGAGCACTGAGGATTACCAACTGAGAGTTCAGAAATAAAAATACAACCTAGCAAAAAAACAGCTAGGCATGAAACAAAAAACCAGCAGGAATAAAGCTCAGGAATAAACACAAACAAAAATACAATAACCGGGGACACCGTCCCTCGACCGTCGGCTCACACGAGATCCAAACAAAATAGAAAACCCTTTGGGAAGGCGTCGGTGACCTACACAACTAAACCGAACGCCTTCCTTACCTTTTTGTCTTTTAGATAGAATGGCTTTGCAAACACACACCTGCACAGTACCTGACTCTTTAACAGACCAGAGTCAACCGTGTACATTACCGGCTTTGAGTAGAGCGAACAGTACACAAAAGCACTGAAGGCTGGTAGGAACTGGCCTTAAATACTCAGCTGGGAGATAATTCCCCTGGCGCAAATGAGGAACAGGTGTCAACAATTATCCTAGGCCATCTAGCGGGCACCACGGAAATTACCTCCCACCATGACAGGACCCCCCCACTAAGGAGTGGCCCCAGACGCTCCCTCAGCCCCCCGCCTGTGGAACTCCCGAATCAGTTCCGGGTCTAAGATGTCCCTTGAGGAGACCCAACAGCACTCCTCCGGACCGAAACCCTCCCAGTCAATGAGGTACGGCCTGCCTCTGCCTCTGCGGCGCTTTGGAGGCATTGCCTAGCGTGTTATGGGCATACTCAGCCCATGTGAGTTGTCGACTCCAGGACGTGGGGTTGGCCGCAGCCAGGCACCGAAGCGTGTTCTCCAGAGTCTGGTTGGTACGTTCCGTCTGCCCATTGGTCTCTGGGTGAAAACCCGATGAGAGACTCACCGAGGCGCCTACCAAGGAGCAGAACGTACGCCAGAAACAGGAGACAAACTGCGGTCCACGGTCAGACACCACGTCCTGAGGAAGGCCGTGTATCCTAAACACGTGGTCGACTACTAACCGCGCGGTCTCCGCTGCTGATGGTAACTTGGGCAGCGCCACAAAATGCGCTGCCTTAGAGAAGCGATCAACCACCACTAGAATGACCGTCTTGCCCTCGGAGGGCGGTAACCCCGTGATAAAATCTAAAGCAATGTGGCTCCATGGTCTTCTCGGGGTGGGTAATGGCCGTAATAGCCCTGCGGGAGCCTGGTGGGAGTTCTTGTTACGAGCGCAAACCGGACAGGCAGCCACAAACTCCCGGACATCCTTCTCCATACCGGGCCACCAGAACCGTCGGGACAAAAAGTCTTTGGTGTGGTGCGCCCCTGGATGCCCCGCCTGTTGTTTACTGAACACCTCCGCTAACCTGCTATATTCCCTCGGGACGTTCTTGGGCAACGGGAATTCAATAGCCCCTTCCATCCGACCCTCACCCTCACTGCCTGTAGTTTGGAATCGGCTCTGGGTGTCCCAGTCGATTCCCTCACTGCCCTCACATTCGTCAACAGGATGCTCCCAATCGTAGACTGAGTCCCACTCTAGACTTCCCCCCTGCTCCTCCTCCTCCGGGCCACTGAAATTAGGACCCAGGGGCTCTCCAGCCTCCTCCTCGTCCAATTCGGACCCTATATCAGTTTCTCTGGGAGGAGTCAGGGAAGTATGCCTCTGATCGGAATGAGTAGTGCAGTGCGGACCCCACCGAGACACCGATGGCTCAGACTACCCCAGTTGATAGCGGACTGATGTTTTACCAGCCATACATGCCCTAAAACCACCGGGCAAGCTGGGGAGTCTACCAGATAAAAATAGATACGCTCCTGGTGGCCCCGGAATGGGATCCGCATAGTAACCCGCTCAGTCTTGGGGCGGACTACCCCCGACCCTAAGGGGCGGCCGTCGAGAGCTGTGATAGACTGGGGCTGTGGCATTGACCGAACCGGCAGTTCCTTTTGTTCAGCCCACCGACAGTCCATAAAATTATCCACCGCCCCTGAATCGATAAACGCCTCAGCCTCCACCACGACTCCTCTCCACGTCAATTCGACGAGAATAGTTGTGCGAAAGCTAATATCCTCGGTCGGTCCCACTAGCGACTTTCGCTTCGCTAGTGGGACTGCCCTTTTACTTTTAGGTCGGGGCAGTTTTTTACTAGATGCCCTGGTCGTTTACAGAAGTAGCAAGGACCGAGTCGCCTCTTGGGGCGTGCCAGCGTAGTACCGTCCAGCTGCATGGACTCATCTACCTGGTGTGCCCCCTGTCCCCCCTCTGCTACCATACTTCTGCCAAGAGGAGGTGAAACCGGCCATTTTACCCCGCCTGTTCTGCCAGCTCTCTCTCTCTCGCGTTCCCAAACCCGGTTATCGATCCGGATTGCGGTAGAAATTAACGAGCCTAAATCCCCTGGCGGCTCTAAAGTGGCCAAAGCGTCCCTGACGGGGTCTGACAAGGCGCCTGTAAATAGTGTCATGAGAAGCTCATCCGCCCACCCCGTCTCCCCTGCCAGAGCCTGAAATGCCACGGAAAATTCTGCGACACTCAAAGTTCCCTGCCTCATCCAAGTTAGGCGGGCCGCCGCCTCCTTGCCCGTGACGTCGTGATTGAAGACCCTAGTCGTATGAGGAGCTGGGAGTTAACCATTAGAGGGGATTGTGCCCGGATCAGCGGGTCTGCCCAGGCCAGAGCCTTACCCGTTAAAAGCGACAGAATAAACACTACCCGGGCGTCTTCGGTGGAAAACCGTGAGGGCTGTGCTTTAAAAAATATCAGACACTGGGATAAGAACCCCCTGCATTTACCCGCCTCCCCCCCGTACCGTAACGGCAGCTGTAATTTGGGCTCCCTGACTGCTGGTGTAATGGGTTGGTAAGAAGGCACCGCCAGTTGGAGAGGAGTGGGTGATTGAGGGGGAACCGGGGATGGTGCTTGTACCTGTGCTGAGCGGAACTCGCTCGCTAGATGCCGAAAGCTATCGGCGAGCTCCAGTAGCACCTCCTGCTGCCTGCCTAACCTGGCCAGGATCTCATCCTGGCGTTGGAACACAAGAGTTTGCTGCTCGATTGTGGCAGCCTGCTGTGCCTGCAATGCCTGCAGCGCCTGTTCCTGCCTACCCAGAGCAGCCTGCTGGGCGGCTACCACCGCCTCCAGTGGGGAATCTCCCATATTCATCCCTGTACTACAAGTCGCTGGTCTCTCCAGGGTGGCTTTTGTGTTCTATCAGGTGGTGGTTGAGCGGAGAGCCAAGTGCGACCGAATAAGAACCTTTCCTAGATCCCAGGAGCGGAGTGTAGGGATTAGTAGAACAGAAAATAAAAGCTACTCCCGAAACAGGGGGGAGGAACAAAAACAAACCCGAAGGCGATTCTTAATAAGGAAACAGAAATGGAGCCCACAAAACGGCTGAGGAAAATAAAACCACCCTCTGAGCACTGAGGATTACCAACTGAGAGTTCAGAAATAAAAATACAACCTAGCAAAAAAACTGCTAGGCACTGCTATACTGCTATACACCTGTCCAGGGTGTATTCCTGCCTTTCGCCCAATGTATGCTGGGATAGGCTCCAGTCCCCCTGCGACCCTGTTCAGGATAAGCGGGTTAAGATAATGGATGGATGGATGGATGGATGATCTTCATAGGTTCCAATACACCTGACAAGCTCAGTAAAGCATAGAAAAGTATCTGAATCCAAAACAATTACGTATTTGACCTGTGTCTGAAAGTCATTGGTGTTAATGTGACAAAGGTCATTGCTTTGCATTAGTGTCGGTCTCCATGGTCATAAACTTGTACTGGAGCTGAGAAACAGGGTCTTCTCCATGGGCCAGATTTATGTACATGAAACGCACAGCACAAAATGCGGCCATAGCTTATTACGCAATCAGTGAATGAGACTGCCTACGAACAGCATTTTGCGAAAGGGGCAGATCTTAAACAGCGCAGTTAAAACACATGTTTAGTGCTTTTAATATCATCATTGTGTGTGCCATATTCCTTGTATTGGCTGCTATGTAAAAGCCTATCCAGTGCAGGACAAATATATTCCAGCTATGGTGGCTATTGTCGTTTCCATGACATATTTTATTTCTCCCAGAAGTGTAATTATTTGTATGGCTGGTTATTTGTAAATTGTATGGCTGGTTATTTGTAAATATTTCCCTGTTGCTCTTCCATAGTTGATTAGGAGGATAACTAATCAAAACAAACACATAACGCTATTTTTATTCTTTCCACAATGCCAGTTGAGCATGCTCTGTTTCTAACAAAGTTCGTTAAAGGCAAAAGGCATGTATTTCCGCAATCGACAAAAGCGATTCTTTACTAGCTTTTTAATTTAATTTTTTTTTAACTTCAAACACTTGTTACTGTCACTATGGTTGAGCATGTTATTTTAGTCATTTCCCACTGCTTCGCATGAGATATTGGTTAATTTAATACATTATTTTCCTAAATATTTTCTGTGACAAACACCCAGCTTATTGCTTGGCTGCAATGATTAATTAATATTCAATATCAGGAATCTGTTTGATGAGTCCATGGAGTTGAAATAGTTAGATAGCAAAGGTATTTCAAGACTCAGACCCTGTGTCTCTTTTTCAGTTGTGCCTCAGTTTACGCCTGCTCTTTAGAGGCAGAGAAATGTCATGCACACAATCGTTGTTAAGTGCGTGAACTTCAGAAAATTGTACGGAATACATAATCAGCCACATTTATAATATCTCTGCCCTTTGGAAACAAGGTTACCCCATAATCTGTATATTTTAATTCTGAGCCTTGTCATAACATAAAGTGCTGTCTGGAAGCTATGTGAAGCTGGGGTGAAGAATTACCTTAAACAGAGAGGTAAAGATTTGATTTACTGGATTGGATTTACTGTGCACTGTAAAAAATTACTGTAAAAATACGGCCAAATTCTAACAGTAATGTACAGTTTTTCTTAAGTACAGTACAATACTGTAAAATGCAGCCAGGTGTTTCAGCAGTACATATACAGCAGTAATAGTGGAAAAATCTCTTCAGTGACAACTACATCTATATTTACCCTATATACATGCACATTTCAATGCAAGTATAATCACTTTTGTATCGATGGTAACAAGGCTGCAAACCAAAAAAATTGAATAAACTGAGTAAACTTTCTGCTCAAATCAGAATGATCGGTCTTATGTATTTCAAGCATATAATTTCATTTATCTGCCGAAATGCAGCATATTTCCTACCACAATGATGATGACAGTTTACATAGTCTAATGATATGTGTTAAGTGTATTGAAAAAGTGGACATGGTATTGAGGCAAGTGTGAAAACGATTGTAGAAAACTATAAAAAAAAGATTTTCTTCAGGAAACAATCTTTCTCTTTGTGTTTAAACTGTTGAACTACATTCCATTCCTAAAAAAAAAGTTGGGGAGTAATATGCAATGTTGTAAGGCCATCTCTTGTCTGATCCATTTCTATGCTAGCAATTTTCAGGAGTCTTTAATTTGAAATGTCACTTTTAAAAATCATTGACTGCTGTACTTTAATTTTACAGTAATACACAGTATAATGGAAACCAAACAGCTGACCGTATCCTACTGTAAACAATATTACTGTTAGTTCACAGTAGGTACACTGTAATGCAAATCATATACAGCACATTACTGTATATTTACAGCAATAACCTGTTAGTTTACAATAGGTACACTGTATTGCAAAGCTTATATACAGAACATTACTGTATATTTTTACAGTACTAAATTGTTAAATTACAGTAAGTACACTAGAACAACTGTAGAGTACTGTAATACATTTTACAGTAATTAACTGTTGAAATAAATTACGGTAGAGACACTGTAAAAAAACAAGAATACTGGCGAATTTAGCTGCCAGTATTTTACTGTAATTTTACAGGATTTTTTTTTACAGTGTGAAACACTCCATATTTTCCTTCTTATCAAAGTTCTGTAGAATGGCTATGGAATAACAGAATAATTGAATAATGCAAGAAGCAGTAGTATACCCTTACAAATATTAATATTGGTCACATTTTGTTGCAACAGAAATCAAACTAATAGGTACGATTTTTGTGTTAAAACATTGTTACAAGACCATTCCCTTCCTATCATTGAAAAAGGCTCACTGACATGTTGACTCACCCTCTGCCTGTGTTTATAGTCCATAAATTCTGGTTTAAAAGTGTACATTTGTTGGGCCGTCACTCTGTATCAAAACATTGTACAGCTGTACAACATTCAAGCTCATTGGTTGAAAATTGGTTCTAACTGCCACAGCCAATTGGTCGGGGCTTATTCTGATTGTTTGTGTAACTTCCCAAATTGCACTCCAGACAAGCTATCACTGAAACTTGCTTATTGCTTATTATCAAAGCTATTGCTTATTATCGAAGTGAAGACTACAAAACTAGTTATAAAACAATACCAGTTTTCTTATCGGTAACAACAAGCAAATTAGGTGTAGTTAGCTTGACAAATGTACAAATATCCACTTACGATCAAATATAGGCAATACAAACATAGTAGCGATTGCACAAGCATTGTGCTTCTTCAGAGGGGTATTTGTACATTCGGGAAGCTAACTAGTAATAGCTAATTTGCTTGTTGTTACTGAGAGCAACTGGTCTTGTTTTCTAACTAGATAAGCAATAGTAAACAGAGTTTCAGTGATCGCTTGTCTGGAGTGCAATTTGGGCAGCTACGCATTCCTTTTAAGTTGCAGTTGCATCGTTTGTGGTACACTATCATATCTTTGTTATATACCCAGTTAGTTCCATTGCCAAATAAGTTGCTTGCTCGTAATATAGTTGGTTAGCGAAAGTGAAAACTTAAAAAAGACAAAACATATAAATAATGTAGTACACTATTTCATAAATTCACCTGTTCGATGAACACAACGAAAAGACTCAGGCTCTTTTGCGTTTGTCACTGTTAACTTTCCAAAACAATGCATGTTGTGGTTTGAAGGTGTTTGTTGCAGCAATTCCTCTCTTGACCATTAGTCCGAAATTAGCTATGGTAACACTTAAAAATTAAATTTTAAAGGAATTTAATAGAAAAATTAATAGGAATTAACATTTTAAATAGAAATTGAACCATCCTACCCTGTATTGTGTGAGTGTATATATGTGTGTTCATGCCTGTATATATGTACATATACAATAGAATTAATGTATTGAAAATAAAATTGTAGAGATGTCTTGCTTGTATAAGCATTCACACTGTTTGCTATTGCAAATGTAAATTTGAGTGTGAGCAAAGATAAAAACCTCACATTTACTAATATATTACTTATATTTAACATTTTTTGTTGAAAATATATTGAACAATAATAATTCCCACAATTATATTGGGGTAAAAGTATGGCTAATAAACAGAAACACTGAAAACATAATTTTTTAGAGAAATATAAATTTTTATTCTTTGAATTTTGCATAGCACGAATGCATGTTTGAAGGCTCATTCTACGATTCTTGTTCCAGTATTTAAGGTAACACGAACTTTGAGCACTGTCACAGTGTTAAGCACGATGGCATGATGGAAGGGGATTGTTCGTAGCCGCATTGTAGCCTTACATGATGCCGGTTGGACACTTCATGAAAATAATCATCGGGTGACATAAAAGTTATGACTTGGCCCACTCCAGACCTAAATCTGATTGAGCAAATCTTTTTTGATAAATAAATCTGTTGTAACATCAAAATAATATGGAATGATAATATGAAACGAGTGAAGAAATAAAAAATATGTGAACGATTAAATGCTGTAATCAAAGCAAAGGGCTGCCACACTAGATATTGACTTTTTTCTCCAAAAGAGACTATTATTTTTGTTTTCACAATATATTGTTATCTGTTTACTTATTTTCATCTACCTGAACCAATATTACATGAAATAAATACTTAAATAGTACTTGGTTTCTGATTTACCTTCATTGTGTTCAGTGTATAATCATCACTGCACACTACTGTAGCTTTTAGCACTCAATATATGTTTGTGTTGGTTGGCACTTCCATTCAAAATAGCTCATTTTGACCCTCAATATCTCACCCAGTTCCAAACCAATCTCAATGCCATTTTGCAGGTCTACTACAATGACAACGGGCTTGCCAACGAATCATTTTGGTATTGCTACTATGTGTTATAGATACCCTTAAAAAATTAGCATAAAACATTTAAACCTTTTTGCTCAAAAATGACAAAAATTAAAGTGACTGTAAATGCACAGTAGTTAGCCATGACTTAATTGGTCAATTACGTTTGGACAAATATTAATAATTATGTATAGGCCCATATACATACATACTGTACGCTATTTATCTGCTTTGACACTTTTATACAGAATGACTTACAGTAGGCCTATATGAATAAGATTATAGCAATATACACTCTATACGTTACAATATACACTCACTGAGCACTTTATTAGGTAGACCTGTACACCAGTTTGTTAATGCAAATATTTGATCAGCCAATCATGTCGCAGCAACAAAATGCATAAAGGCATGCAGACATGATCAAGAGGTTCAGCTGTTTTTCAGATCAAATGTCAGAATGGGGTTGTGTGACTTGACCGTGGAATGATTGTTGGTGCCAGACAGGGTGGTTTGAATATCTCAGAAACTGCTGATCTCCTGGGACAGTCTTTAGAGTTTGCCAAGAATGGTGTGAAAAATAAAAAACATCCAGTGAGCAGCAGTTCTGCAGCCAAAAACACCTTGGTAATGAGAGAGGTCAGTAAAGAAGGGCCAGACTGGTCAAAGTGACGCAAATAACTTAACTGAGTGGTCCTAATCTTAACTGTACCGAACATGTTTGGAACATTCTGTCTTCTCATACCAAGCCATTCTTTAACCATAATTGTACTGGGCCCTCTGTTCTTGAAAGAGAACAAATTCCTCCATAGCACATATAAATATAACGGTAGACAAAGGAATGTGGGAGATAAGAAGTGAAAGTGAATTCACCCTTTCCAGGTAAAAATAAGAAACCACAGTTTCTCTGTTTTAGTAGGGAACAGGGTGATTTTACAAATGACTAGCCCCAATTGAGGTTGCAATCATACATATGAGTAGCATGCCCTGTGTAGAAGTGATACATGAAACCCTCTTGTTACAAGTCCAGTTTGTCTAACGTTTCACTCAAACTTTCTAAGACTCACATCTCTCACTGAAAGTCACCCTTCCTGTCTTAGCTCTCTATAATGGATGGCAAAGGCATGCTCACTGCTGGGAGTTCCTGCTGCCACATACCCTTTCACTTAACGACCCATTTTTGTAGCCACATATGTCTTAATTTAAAGTGCTTCTTTTAAGGCTGGGGGTGCATGCCTTTGTTTAAAAGACTTGTTTTAAAGTGTACCCCAAAGTACACTCTTCCACCCAAAAGATATTAACATGGCATCTTCAAGCAGGAAAAAAATGTTTTATGGGCATTTTTAATCAATGACCTTGTTGTGTGTAATTAATGTGTGTGTGTCGGGGGTGTGGGGGCAGAGTATGCGCAAAATTGAAAGTCGCTGTTGTCGGCTGGAGGGCCGGGGGTGGTATATAGGCGTAAACCCCAGGAAATATGCAATTTAGTCGGAGTGAACTCTCCCCCCCCCTTAGTCCTGCCCTCACATGAGCCTTACACATGAGTCCTCCTGACTCTCGCCCATGGGATTTAAGTCTGGAGGCCATAGCAGAACAGGGTTGTTGTTTTTACTTATCGATTTTGTTGTGGATTTTGATGTATGTTACCTACCACTTCTAGCGGAGGCAACCAGATTTTCTGGTACTTTGTTAAATTCATTGTGACTAAATAGGGCTTCTGGACCACTGGCACTCTCCAAAACAATGAGCCACCCCCATATTTGACAGTAGGTATGAAGTGCTTCTCCTTGTATGCATTCCATTTTGCTGGAAA
Source organism: Conger conger (assembly GCF_963514075.1). Classification (NCBI taxonomy): domain Eukaryota; kingdom Metazoa; phylum Chordata; class Actinopteri; order Anguilliformes; family Congridae; genus Conger; species Conger conger. The sequence continues at coordinate 25,570,911 of NC_083761.1, read as the reverse complement.
AAATGTTGGTGGTGTGCACTTCCAAAATTTTCAATTTTGGTCTCATCTGACCATAGCACTCTTCAAGTCATAATTCTCATAAGGTTTGGCAAACGCAAGATGCTTGGTTTTGGTCATTGTGCTCAGTAAAGACTGTCATCGTGCCAGTCTTCTAAAGATATTGTTGGTATGGAGGTACTATTTTATGGGGTTTTTTTAGACTTGCCGACCCCAAGACACTACCTATCTCTGCAATTCTTAGGTTACTTACTCCCTCCCTCACCGTCTTCCTTACTGTTCTTACCAGGTAATATGCACTTGCATCCTCTTCCTAGCAAGTTTGCAGTCATTCCATATGTTTTACACCTTTTTATTATTGCAGTGATAAGTAATATGTTTAACCATTTATGGTTTATATCTAGTGACCACAGTTGTTCACTAGATTCCAATGTGCATTGTGGGATATTTATAGTGCCCTCAAAATGAAGGTAAATTTTGATTTTTGAATTGGGGCACTAGAACAAGATGGCTGACAGCCAATAAAGTTTACTAGTTAGTGAATAGTGAGCCATTTCGGACACAGCCATAGAGGTTGGACTGCTGGGTGGCTCAACCAATACACTCCAGGCCAGTGCTTACTGTGGCCAGCCTGTCAGCCCCATAAAACAGCACAACTGGCCACAGCATTGGCTGTGACAGAGGGGTTGAGGGGGATGTTCTGTTTGCCAGGATGATTGTGTCTCATCGTTAGCCAGTGACCCCTGCTGGTCAACCAGGTGCCCAGTCTGTTTTCTGTGACCTGGAAGATTGGTAGTTTAAGCCCCAGTGAAGCCACAAAAGTATCTGCTAATTATTGAGCAAAGCCTTTAACCCTTCATTGTACCAGGGGGAATTGTCCCCTGCTTAGTCTAATCAACAGTCATTTGCTTGGGATAAAAGCGTCAGCTAAATAACAAATTATTAGACACAAATGTGCTGCCGAGCCTGTAAATTAAGTGAAAGTGTTGTGCTCAAAAAGTTACTTAATCATAGTCATCTGAAACTCATTGATCCATTTTTAATTGATCATTTTTACCAGCCAAACTCACAAGCAAAGCTACAGACTTATCCTCTCCGCTTCATATTAAAGTAAGTCAGTTTACATATTTTGCTGTACAAATAAATCTTTTAATATTTTTCCTTCTTATGCTGACATTTTTGAGCATATACTTCTTCCATGAATGTGGTAAAGGTTGCGGTTTGCCGTCGTGCTAAAATGTAAAATGGAGGCATCATCAGTATTGGTCACTGTGGCCAAAGTAAATGGCATCAGCTCCAGTATTTCATAGCACTCCAAATATTCACCCGTGTAGATGCAGCTAGCCGTATACACCTTTTGAAGTTCATCCCAGCATTCTAGAATACCAGAGGACCTGTGAGAGTGCCTTTTTAATAATGTCTAATTTGTTCACCATTTATAAGAATCTTCCATTGTGTGTCTCAGAATCAGCTGAGGGTGCTAGATGCAGTAGCACAGCAAGGAGGATCTACCTCCCAGTGTATCAGAAACCGAATAAATAAGGAGAGAAATGGCAATGAGGACTCTGTGACAACAGTCCAACTGCCAACTTCCATCGGATTTGGGCCAATTAAACAAGCAGGCACACAATGTCTGGATTGTATGTGTACTTAGGCTAGCAGATTAGCAAGTGCAATTTATTATATTAACAAAAAAAGAAAACTAAAACTGTAAAATGAAATGTTACGGACAAAATGCTGGCCTCCAGTGTGTGGATGTGCCCCACTGATTGGCATCCAAGCTATGAGGTTGCCCCCTAGCGATACCTATATTTTTGCTTTGAAAGCAAATTAAACATTCATGTTTGAAAGCAAATTAAAAATATCATATACTGATCTATGCTAAATATATTTAGGTCTAGCATACAAAATAGATGTTATTTCCCAAAAACATGTTCTGTAAAATCTTTGCACCCTGGTTTGGCAACTGCGCACGCATTTTTCATCCACGAGGCACAAAAAATGCCTGCTTTCCCTTTGTCGTGAATGGACCAAAAAGACGCAAATGAACATGAGCAATGAGCAACACTGTGGCCCTGTGTGGCGGAATCTCTCCCCATTGGTTTCTCTTGGCGTCGCTGGCTCGGACCAGACACCTGCAGTTTGCCTTGGCCAGCTGTGCGTGCAGGCTGCTCTGACACAACAACTGCGTAGCTCAGTAGGGGGACTGTAGAATGAACTGTAATAGCCGCTGGAAGTATGGACTTCAGAGGAGAACATGTGCGCGAGCATGATACAGAGTGTATCAAACTGACAAACACTGTTGCAGCAATGAAACCGGCCTAATGAGAGTGGACATTTCACATTTTTAAGTTAAAAACTGTTTGCCAAAGAAGTTAATAATAGATGAACAGGCCAATTATATGCCTCTCTGTAGGGTTGGCAGTGATTGGATTGGATACCAGACAGTGGGCCGTGTCACCACAGCGAGAATCAGTGCTTATGAACAGAGGGAGCCAACAAGTCATCTTAATGTAATGGAGCCCTCCTGCACTACAATATGGCACCAGTGTGTTACAAGCAAAAAGCCACATGCCATCTCTTTTGGAGAACCTTACATCAAATATAAAATAATAAAAATGTTATCAACAACAAGCAGGAACTTGTGTTAAAGGACTTCCCTTATGGTTGGTCACACTTTCTAGGTTTGTATATGCTATTTGCACAAGAGGGCATTGAAGAAACACAATGAAAGTATTAAATATGTCCATTTGGAGGTGTGTTAAAATGTTCTCCTCAACAGTCTCTGCCTCACACGAGGATAACCACGGCATTATCCTCATGTGATCCTCCGCCTGTAGCGTAGTGGTTAAGGTACATGACTGGGACACACAAGGTTGGTGGTTCGATGCCCGGTGTAACCACAATAAGATCCGCACAGCTGTTGGGCCCTTCAGCAAGGCCCTTAACCTGCATTGCTCCAGGGGAGGATTGTCTCCTGCTTAGTCTAATCAACTGTACATCGCTCTGGATAAGAGCATCTGCTAAATGCCAATAATGCAATGTATATTTATTTAGCTAACTAGCTAGGGTCAGCTAGCGAGCTAGTTTGCTTTCATGATGTGATGTAATCAATAATATTAGCTAGCTACATAAGGACGTTATGCTTTTATCTCAAATCTGCTAGCTACCTAGCAAAAATTATTATCGGATAAATCAGCATCCTTATCTTAGCTATCGATAGTTGATACACTAAGTTAGCTACAGTGGGCTCAAGAATTATTGGCAACCCTCACCAGCAATGCACAAACAAGGCTTAAAAAAAAGAATAATATAATTATAGAGAAAGGTAATACACCAACATGTGCCAAATACTGTACTTTATTAATGTTTCAATGGAAACAACCAAAATCATAACAATCATTTAATAAAAAATAAATTTCAACAAAATCATGGTTTCAGAATTATTGGCACCCTTCACCTAGTACTTAGTGCAACCACCTTTGGCAAGGATAACAGCATGGAGTCTCTTCCTGTAATTTTTGACAAGATTAAGGAACACATTTGGAGGGATTTTGGACCATTCCTCTTTGCATATCCTTTCAAGATCCTTCACGTTCTTGGGTTTGTGCTTATCAAATGACCTCTTCAACTCAGCCCACAGGTTTTCGATTGGATTGAGGTCTGGTGACCGAGATGGCCATTGCAGAACGTTGATTTTGTTGTCACGGAACCATTTGTGTGTGGATCTTGAGGTGTGTTTTGGGTCATTGTCTTGTTGGAAAGTCCACCTATGACCAAGTCCCAGACTTCTGGCAGAGGGAACCAGATTTTCAGCCAAAATTGCCTGATACTTGCTGGAATTCATTATGCCATCAATCCTAACCAGTGCCCCTGGACCTCTGCAATTAAAACAGCCCCAAAACATGACTGACCCACCACCATATTTCACTGTGGGTATGAGGTGTTTCTCCTTGTATGCATCTCTGTTCCTACGCCAAACATACCGATGCTGTATCTGACCAAAACGTAAAATTTTGGTCTCATCTGACTAGAGAACCTTGTTCCAGTCATAATGTAAATGACGTTTGGCAAACTCCAAGCGCTTTCTTCTGTGTCTTGTGGTCAGAAAAGGCTTTCATCTGGCAACCCTTCCAATGAGGCTGTGGTTATGGAGGTGGCGTCTGATGGTGCTTTTTGAAAACTGGTGACCCCAAGATGCCACCAAGGCCTGCAATTCTTTCACTGTGATCCTTGGGGATTTTTTGCTTCTCTCACCATTCTCCTCAGTATCCTGGGGGGAAAGATGCAGTTGCGTCCTCTACCCATGAGATTCTCAACAGTTCCATATTTTTTTTACTTTTTTATAATCGCTCTGACAGTGCTCAGTGGTATATTCAATCCTTTGTGAATTTTCTTGTAGCCATTATCATGGTTATGAAGGTCTACGACCATCTGCCTCTTTTGAACTGCTAATTCTTTTGTTTTCTTCATGGTGTTGGATGACAAAGGGATATTGCATGTGCGTTACCTCATTTTTATACCTTAGTGAAACAGGAAGTGATGTAATCACTCAATACAGTTCCTTAACACATAGATAAACTTAAATAAGTGGAATTTAATACCTGGTTTAATTTTGGTAGGTGTTATTTACAATAATAATAATGAGGGTGCCAATAATTGTGAAACATTGATTTGGAGGAAATGGATTTTTAATGAAATCAGTAAATGATTTTTGTTGGTTCCATTGAAACATTACTATAGTACAGTATTTATCACGTTGGTATTTCGAGTTTGTCTATAAATATATTGTTTAGAATTTTTATGAGTATTGTTTGTTCATTTTCTGTCAGGGGTGCCAATAATTTTTGAGCCCACTGTAGCTTGTAAAAATTCAGCCTCCCAAGATGAGTAGTATCATAAAGGTAGCTATGGTAACAAACAACAATGTGAGGATAGTGGGGTCATGGTCTGTCAATCATAGCCGATTGCCAGTTCTCATTACCAAGCCCAGACAATTCGGCTGAACCTATACAGTGGCAAATTTAGGCTTAGAAAAATATGTTTTAAAATACATTTAAATGACTGAATAATAAAAAGAATATGCACATTTGTTTTGTTGTTGCCTAAAGATAACTGACAAGTGTCATATTCAACCACAATGTTAATCCTTTCATGTAAAATGAGAGCTTCCAGTGCTTTGAATGACACCATAAGTTACAGGGTTGTGACAGGGCTCAAAAGTCATTTTGAACAAATTATGACAAATTAATTCACACCAGGTTCACAGATTTAATATACAAGACTCATCAGGCCTAACTTAGCCAGTCATTATTTGTCAACAAATCAAAACTCAATATTCCAAACCAAAGTCAAAAGCAGGATAAACAAACTTTGCATTCCTTCTTCAACAGAAATGTACTGGAACTGCATCGGCTCTCATACACTCCGATGGGATGCAAATCTAACAGGCCTGACACGTCTATCTAATATAGCCTCATCACACACAAGACAGGAGAGGACATGCAATACATGCAGAACTTCCTGGGGAGGCTCCATTAAGGCCAGTTTATAGTTAGGTGATATACAATCTTTTCCACCAGCACTCATCACATTTGATGGTTGGTTGCAATGGCTTCTGATCTGGTAGCAATGGATGATTTGTCGTGGTAGCCATTATTGTTGTTCTCATGGGTAAGACTTAAACTGGATTTAACTTTGGCCCTATGGCTGGCTCAGTTGTCATGACAACATTATTATAGAACCTGTAAAAATGTCTTGTAATTACCTTAAGCGACTTTTTGGAATGTTGGTGACAATGAGGCGATCATATATTGTCTACTTATCAACTGGCCTTTAGAAACAAGGACAAAGTGTTACAATTGCGAATGGAGCAACATATTAATAATCCCATTAATAACTCATAAATAAGAACAACAACTTTCAAGTGGAAAAAGAATGAACAACAGTGCAGTTCTGCCTCATTTAAACTGTGATTCTGTCATATGGGGTTGTCCGCACTACTTTGGCTTTTGTTATGGAATGGTCTTTCTGCATTCATATGCTGCATTATCAATACCAGCTTTAGCTTCAGGGATTCTGCAGGATGGTGGGGGGGGGGGGGGGGGGAGGGGCTCTGAAATGTGTTCCCCTTGCAGACCCTGACAGACTGTGGTGAACCAGACCACAGCGTGTCTCCTTACTCTGAAGAAAGCCAATATTCTGGGAAATGTTGGCATTTCCCATGGCAACAAATGTTAGGACTTCGTCTGTGCTTCCTCGTGATCCCTGCCGTCACCCTGCGGCTCCAAGCGGGCGCAGGAGTCCATCTGGGGTGACGGGTTGGAGCCGTCGTCGCATGCCTGGAGAGTACCAGCAATGTCCGCGATGGTCCACTTCTCCTCCCGTAGGGTGTGGTCCTCCAGAGTGAACTGGCCCTGCTTTGTCCGAATCAGCTCCTTCACGTGAGCACAGGATGCCAGCTCTGTACAGGAGAACCAGATCAAGAAAACAAACGCATAACCATGACCTTCAATGTTACACTCATGCGCATATGCAAGGCCTTCAACTTTACACTCATACGCATGACCATGACCTTCATCTTTACACGCATACAACCACCCACAACCATCATATGTTAACCCAGACACATTCCCACAACCTTCAATTTTACACATACACATAACCATAACCATGACCATGACCATGTTTATGGTTACAGTTTAAGTAGTACCAAAAAAGAGCCTGCAGAGTTCTGGAAAAGGTCTTGTGGACAGATGAGACCAAGATTGACATGCATCAGAGTGATGGCAAGAGCAAAGGGTGGAGGCTAAAAGAAGCTGCCCAAAAACCAAAGCATCCCATGTAATTTGTGAAACATGGTGGTGGGGGTGTTATAGTTTGGGCATGTATGGCTGCACAGGCACAGGCTCACTTGTCTTTGCCGATAATGTTGCTGCTGATAGCAGCAGTAGAATTAATTCTGAAGTGTACCGAAGGATCTTATCTGCCCAAGTCAAATGCCTTGAAACTCATTGGATGGCACTTCATCCTACAGCAAGGCAGCGAACCCAAACATTCAAATCCAATGTATTGCAGAACAGCATACTTACGGACATCACTGTATATTGTGCAAAAGTATTTTTTCTATGTATAAGAAACTGGAAATTTTAAGACACAGACTTCAAGTATTTAAACAATCATCTCTTGGAATCAATCAGTCAGGGGCCAACAACTCATTCCCTAGAGTGAATTCATGCAAATGTACCTTGGCAAGTGCATAAAAGAAAAACGCTTTGTGGCCTTTGAACATCCTGTTACATGTTTGTGTTCCGACGGAAGGCTGCTTAGTTAAACTGCGCAGACTTCGTTTACAAACATCGGGTTTCTCTCTCTACATTAATATTTTACCCTAGAGTCCATAATCAAATCCTAACCATGCCAGAAAACGGTGTGTGTCATGCAGGGAGGGGGGGAATTCATATAAAGGGTATCCCAGACCTCATCACTCACAGCAGGACACTGTGGTTCTTCGCGTTTCCTGTTTTTTTGTTTGTATGCCGCTCAAATAGTGGCAACAACAGACAGGGCAAACAGTCCCAACTGCTTGGGGGAAGGGCCTAGCGTGTCCCCTCCTGCTCTTCATTGTCGGCCATTTTCAGCAGTGAGCTTGAAACAGCTTGCTTGCCTACTTTTGCAAACATAAATTGGGATGAGAAAATTTAATCAGTGTAAAGTTTCTCGAAATCTGTTGTTGATAAATCATTTTTCAGGGTTTAGATGAGTGTGGGCGAGTCCAAAATGATCGTGTCCTCAAAATATGTACCGTCTACCTAACTGAAAGGCAGACTATGCTGAATTTTAGGCCTTGATACAGGCCTTTGCATATATACAAAAAAATAATAATTTTTGTCCTCAATCCTGCCTGACGACACTCCCAAGATGATTATGGCTATTGCAGACTATGCGTGATACCAATGGGTGAAGAAAACCGCAGTCTAATATCATTTGTAAAACAGACAAGGCATTTAGCGAGCTTTTTAACTGACATTACTTGTGTTTGTATTTAGCTAAGCATAGTTAGTGGTGATACTAACGTTAGCCACTGCTAAAACCTGCGATCTGTGTAGCTAGCCTACCTGGAAATAAATTCTGTAACATAAGCACGCATACTCACAAACACATCAATTAATTGTTGCTTTTATTTTCATCAGACATCTCAAGTCTTCTGAAAAACTGGAGTCTAGGCATGAGCTCCCTGCCCAGGAGGAAAAATAATCTGGTACAATCTCCAGAAAATATAAGCAGTAGTACTGTGCAGTGGGACCCACCTATCATGGCCAGTTGATGTCGAAACAGAATTAGGTTCTCCAATAACAGCAGCGACCTATTGTTAATCCAAAAGAGTTCCAAAACTTTTGCACAGGGCCCTTTTCTTTTTTTAATCATATATAAACAGTAAAAATGAAAATAAGCAATCTTGCTTTCAAATTTGCAGAAAGGTCTCATGCAATACAGTTCAGCTTTGCAAGATATTAATTGTAAAAGGCTTTTTGACCAGGGGTGCCCAAATTTTTTGCATACGACTGTATGAGTTCAGTGTATTGGACACATGCATACAAGTAGACAAGCAAGGTAATGGGCAGAAGTGAACACAGACACAGTTTGTCAGTGTATAATCCACCATGATATTTTTCAGCGGTACGGCGGAAATGCAAGATGTCCGACGTAATAAAAAGCCCCCTCCTCTTCCTCTATGATTTATCAGACTACAACTGGACCCAAAGATGGCTTCATCAGTCCCTCTCAATAAAACCTTCTAAAACGTATGGTTTGCTTTCTGAAAAGCCTGCTCGGGAATACACTCGGTGAAATCCCGGAAATACTTAACACCCTTCTCCTCCAGTGTACTCAGTCTGCAATCAGGAGCACATCACATAGTAATAGGCAGTATGTTTAGTAGACAGCACATATTTTGAGCACACAGTAGTTAGGAGGTTGTTTGAGATAAGGCCAAGGTCTGACTGCATACTGCAAGCCTCGAGAAGCAGGCCTGCACTAAAGAATCACTCTTCCATTATAAGCTCTCAACAACCCCAACAACAGCAAGTCTTTAATACCAGGAACACATTAAGGGTTATTCTCCGACACTGCATTAACCAGCTATGTGGTTTTCTTAGCGAGACTTTCAGCCTACCTCTGCCAAGGTCATCGACCAAACTCCGGACATAAAAACCTCCGCCACACTCAATATCTGGGACAAAAAAAAGAGAGTGGTTACATCACAGATTACATCACAGCATCCAACCGACAAAACTCTATAGTATAAACACATCCGACTGAGTTTAAACATGCCCCTCCTGAAACCAGTCCTACAGTAATGTGTAGTAGTCGTCCCTTTACTTTCAAATTGAATACTGAGGACCAGGAAATTCAGACTACATTTCTACGTGCAAGAAATTTTACCTTTTAAGTATGAGAACATTTTGCTTGAATATATGCATATATGCCTCAATGTAAAATTACACATTATGCAAATAAATTTTTATTTTACAAATAAATAAAAGACAACTACAACCACAACTGAGCTCAGTTTCCCACCTGCATACCTGTTGCCTGATAATGATTCCACCAGGGCCAGGGTCTGCTAAACCACAGATCTACATACAGGGTATGCTACAAATGAAGTCCACAGAAAGAGGCTCATATTTTAGATTTAGATTCCCTCTCTTTGGCCCCTTTATAAGAATGAATGTGAGAGAGAGAGAGAGAGAGAGAGAGAGAGAGGACGCCAGGGGAGCAATTCATATTCACACTAAGAAGATCAGACAATTACACCTCTCTCCTCTGATTACCGGCCTCAGTCGGCACGTCCCACTGGCTCGCATTCATTTTCATCGTTATAGATACCCCTCAGAGTCTGAGTAGGAACTCACATTGTCACAGATTCTCTCTCAGTAAGCGCCTCTTTGAGCCCTGTGAGTCTGGAGAAGCCGTTTTACAATGACACTAATAAGGACGAGGCACAGGTGATTCCCTGCTAAATGAAAAAATTTAATGTACATTTTTCAAGACAATTTGTAATTTGATTCCCTTTCTTTATGTCAGGAGAACTTACATTAAGGGCTTAAAATAATTATAAAGATGTAACGCTAAAGCTGTTCATGCAGACAGAGGAGAAGGGCAGAAGCAGATATTAATAGCCCTGGTACCTGACTGGCCAATACAGGCTGAACAAGAAGAAAAGGGGAGGGAGAGGGAGAGGGAGAGGGAGAGAGAGAGAGAGGTGCCAACGTATGTTCTTGTCTGCGTGTAAGAATGTCTGCGTGCACACGGGTATGTGTGTGCGCACCTGTGTATATTATTGCGTGTGTATATATAGTGTGTGTATGTGCTCATGTATTTTATTGTGAGTGTGTGTGTGTGCGTGCATGCGTGCGTGCGCTCACATGTATGTTATTGTAAGAGTATGTGTGTGTGCACACCTTTGTATATTATTCTGGGTGTATACTGTATGTGTGTTTGTGTGCTCTCGTGTATTTTATTGTGAGTGTGTTTGTGGATGTGCACGTGAATGTTATTGTGAGTTTGTTTGTGTGTGTGTGTGTGTGTGTGTGTGTGTGTGTGTGTGTGTGTGCATGCTCATGTGTATGTTATTGTGTGTGTGACAGAATGTGTGTAAGCAGTACTCACTGAGAGTGAACAGCGGGGGGGTGAAGTCCTGCAGAGACAGGCTGTACACAGTGACAGGGCGAGCAGGCTTAGCTTCCACCTTCTGGCCCTTTTTCAGCAGGACCGAGAGCCGCTGGCCGTCCTGCTTCAGAGCCGAATACCTGCCGGGTGAAAGGTCACACGGGTTTCTTCATTCACAGTGGGCCCCAGAATTATTGACACCCCTGACTGGCAATGTAGAAAAAATACTTTTTGGTCCAGCGCCCGAGATAACCATTGCAGAACATTCACTTTGTTTCACAGATCCATTTCTGTGTGGATTTTGAGGTATGCTTTGGCCATTGTCTTGGTCATCTGGTTGCCCCTGCCACAAGAGTGTCAGCAAAAATGGCCTGATAATACCATTATACCACCTTAGCCAGTGCCCCTAGACCTCTGGAATTAACAGGCCAAAAGCATCACTGAGCCAGCACCATATTTCACCATGGGTATGAGGCGTTTCTATTATCATCTCCATGCAGTATCTGGCCAAAACGCTCAATTTTGGTCCCAACATCACGCATCATTTCGCTCATACCATTCATTAAAACTGAGACATAATTATTACATAGTTTGAAAGCTACTAAATCTACTTCCCTGGAGAAACACAGCACTGTAAGCAGTATTCATAGCCATGACCCAGGCAAGCATTCCCTGAACAGCCCAATAATTCCAGATTGATTACAAGCTCAACTGGAACAAAAGACAGCATCTTCTTTGAAAGAAGAATGTAATTTGGAAAGACCAATGTATGACCTGCACAAAAATCTGCACATGGTTTAGAAATACCCACAAAAATGGCAGCGGACATGAAGTCACAAGCCTCTTTATGCGTACAGGATCCAAAAATAATTTGTACCAGTTGGCAGATGTGCTTTGTCTGCACACCAGTAACACAAATCTGAATGATGCCACAACCCAGCCGGCTAGGTCTGAAAGTCAGTTATAAACACATATCTGGGATTAGTGGAGGAGAATTGACTGAGGACTTTCCTCTGGACTACCCTGTGAGCATTATAGGATAGAGGCAAACTGCTGGAGACTGACTGTGGGAATGCAAGCTTTTGTATTTATTACTTGGCAAGGGCAAAAAGGCAAGTATTGTAACTCACAGTGGAGGCACCTGCATGATGTCACCTGTAAACTTCTTCAGCGTCTCCTCAAATTCCTCCCGGGTAATGTGATCTGCAGGAGTGAGAGTTCAAAGGTCACATTGACGGAAATGGTCAAGGGAGTTGGAGAGGGGCCTTTCTAAGCATTCATTTTTACAACACATTTAACGTGTGACACAAAAAATGGTAAATTTCTTCACATAGTTAAATTTTTTCACATAGTTAAATTTTCATATATACCAGAACCAAAACTCAGAACTCGAAACCCAACAAATTAGAACCCCCACACACACAACAAATTGTAAATGTTCTTCTCTCAATATGGGAGGGACTGGGGGGCAATAAAAAAACATACTACATGCATACATACATGCATACATATGCATACACATACAGTACTGTGCAAAAGTTTTAGGCAGGTGTGAAAAAATGCTGTAAAGTAAGAATGCTTTCAAAAATAGAAATGTTAATTGTTTATTTTTATCAATTAACTAAATTGAGTGAACAGAAGAAAAATCTAAATCAAATCTATATTTGGTGTGACCACCCTTTGCCTTCAAACCAGCATCAACTCTTCTAGGTGCACTTGCACAAAGTCAGGGATTTTGTAGGCATAGTCAGATGTGTGATTAACCAATTATACCAAATGCTAATGATCATCAATTTAATATGTAGGTTGAAATACAATCATTAACTGAAACAGAAACAGCTGTGTATGAGGGTTAAAACTGGGTGAGGAACGGCCAAACTCTGCTTCCAGGGTGAGGTTGCTGAAGGCAGTTTAATGTCAGAAGTCATACACCATGGCAAGACTGAGCACAGTAACAAGACACAAGGTAGTTATACTGCATCAGCAAGGTTTCTCCCAGGCAGAAATGTCAAGGCAGACAGGGGTTTCCAGATGTGCTGTCCAAGCTCTGTTGAAGAAGCACAAAGAAACAGGTAACATTGAGGGCCGTAGACGCAGTATAACTACCTTGACACAAGACACAAGGTAGCATCTACGGTCCTCAACGTTACCCATTTCCAGATGTGCTGTCCAAGCTCTGTTGAAGAAGCACAAAGAAACTTACTTCCCTTCACAATCGGAAGATGTCCAGCAGTGCCATCAGCTCAGAATTGGCTGAAACCAGTGGGACCCAGGTACACTCATCTACTGTGCAGAGACGTCTGGTCAGAAGTGGTCTTCTTGGAAGAATTGCGGCCAAAAAGCCATACCTCCGACGTGGAAATAAGGCCAAGGGACACAACTATGCACGAGAACACAGAAACTGGGGTGCAGAAAAATGGCAGCAGGTTCTCTGAACTGATGAGTCAAAATGAAATATTTGGCTGTAGCAGAAGGCAGTTTGTTCACCAAAGCGCTGGAGAGCGGCACAAGAATGAGTGTCTGCAGGCAACAGTGAAGCATGGTGGAGGTTCCTTGCAAGTTTGGGGCTGCATGTCTGCAAATGGAGTAGGGGATTTGGTCAGAATTAATGGTCTCCTCAATGCTGAGAACTATAGGCAGATACTTAACCATCATGCAATACCATGAGGGAGGCATCTGATCCTAAATTTATTCTGCAGCAGGACAACGACCCCAAACATACAGCCAATGTCATTAAGAAATATCTTCAGTGTAAAGAGTCCTGGAAGTGATTGTATGGCCCCCACAAAGCCCTGATCTCAACATCATTGAGTCTGTCTGGGATTACTTGGAGACAGAAGCATTTGAGGCTGCCTAAATCCACAGAATAATTGTGGCTAGTTCTCAAAGATGGTTGGAACAACCTACCTGCCGAGTTCCTTCAAGAACTGTGTGTAAGTATACTTAGGTGATAATTGATAAGTAAATGATTAAGATCTTATTTTGCAGCATTTTTTCACACCTGCCTAAAACTTTTGCACAGTACTGTATGTATGTAATAGGTATGTATGTAATAGGTATGTGTGTGTATATATATATATATATATATATATATATATATATATATATAGTTTTTAAATGAAGGTTTTTATTATTAAGGGAGAAAAAAAAATCCAAACCTACATGGCCATGTGTGAAAAAGTGATTGCCCCCTAAACCTAATAAGCGGTTGGGCCACCCTTAGCAGCAACAACTGCAATCAAGCATTTGCGATAACTTGCAATGAGTCTCTTACAGCGCTGTGGAGGAATTTTGGCCCACTCATCTTCGCAGAATTGTTGTAATTCAGCCACATTGGAGGGTTTTCGAGCATGAACAGCCTTTTTAAGGTCATGCCACAGCATCTCAATAGGATTCAGGTCAGGACTTTGACTAGGCCACTCCAAAGTCTTCATCTTGTTTTTCTTCAGCCATTCAGAGGTGGACTTGCTGGTGTGTTTTGGATCATTGTCCTGCTGCAGAACCCAAGTTCGTTTCAGAGGTCACGTCACGAACAGATGGCCGGACATTCTCCTTCAGGATTTTTTGGTAGACAGCATTGGTTCCATTTATCACAGCAAGTCTTCCAGGTCCTGAAGCAGCAAAACAGCCCCAGACCATCACACTACCACCACCATATTTTACTGTTGGTATGATGTTCTTTTTCAGAAATGCGGTGTTACTTTTACGCCAGATGTAATGGGACACACACTTTCCAAAAAGTTCAACTTTTGTCTCGTCAGACCACAGAGTATTTTCCCAAAAGTCTTGGAGAACATCAAGATGTTTTCTGGCAAAATTGAGACGAGCCTTAATGTTCTTTTTGCTCAGCAGTGGTTTTCGTCTTGGAACTCTGCCATGCAGGCCATTTTTGCCCAGTCTCTTTCTTATGGTGGAGTCATGAACACTGACCTTAACTGAGGCAAGTGAGGCCTGCAGTTCTTTGGATGTTGTTGTGGGGTCTTTTGTGACCTCTTGGATGAGTCGTCGCTGCGCTCTTGGGGTAATTTTGGTCGGCCGGCCACTCCTGGGAAGGTTCACCACTGTTTCATGTTTTCGCCATTTGTGGATAATGGCTCTCACTGTGGTTCGCTGGAGTTCCAAAGCTTTAGAAATGGCTTTATAACCTTTTCCAGACTGATAGATCTCAATTACTTTCTTTCTCATTTGTTCCTGAATTTCTTTAGATCTCGGCATGATGTCTAACTTCACTTTGTCAGGCAGGTCCTATTTAAGTGATTTCTTGATTGAGAACAGGTGTGGCAGTAATCAGGCCTGGGTATGGCTAGAGCAATTGAACTCAGGTTTGATAAACCACAGTTAAGTTATGTTTTAACAGGGGGGGGCAATCACTTTTTCACACAGGGCCATGTAGGTTTTGGATTATTTTTTTTAAACTGCATTTTGTGTTTACTTGTGTTGTCTTTGACTAATATTTAAATTTGTTTGATGATCTAAAACATTTAAGTGTGAAAACATGCAAAAAAATAAGAAATCAGGAAGGGGCAAACACTTTTTCACACCACTGTATACACACACACACACACACACACACACACACACACACACACACACAATATAAATAACTTTTCTGCTGCAGTTGTTGCGCATGATACATACATGCAAGTGCAATGCAGTGCCGTAAACACCTTCCAGTTTTCAATTTTCAACAATATCGTCAGATTTTGATGTGGGTTATAATTGTTATCATGACATACTGCAGGTGTCTCCTATTAGATACGACAGAGTTTGTGGTTTGTTATTGGACCTGGATATTCTGAAGTGCACATTACAGTGTTTAATATTAAACTTTCATTATTGTTATCAAATTTCAAGGCATTCTATAATTTACCCCTTTTTGTAATTCAGAGTAGCTTGTATACACTTCCATTACTTCTTGGACTGAATGTCAATTGTCCACAAAAAGCTGCAGCATATGCAGAATTCTACAACACTTTTAAAGCTCACTGACAAAATATCAGTTCAATAAAAAAAATCTAAATAAAAAAGCAGTAAGATTTTGGGTTAATTTAAAATGTCCAGTTCTCACCCACAAAGCAGTTTATGGTGAAAATGCCAATGAGAAGATCCATTTCTAACCTCCCTCAATTCCTTTAACACCTTGATCATCAACACAAAACCTACTTTCATTACAGTTTCAGTGCTTCTGTTGATTGTAAATTGTTGTTCTAGTTTGTTTAGTTGTTTAGCCAGTTTTTGTGTTTGATTATTTGGTGCATTATTTACGTAATATAAGTATTTGGCATGTTGTCTTTGGACAGTGAGCGTATCGTTGCACTGTATGGTCATATTTAGGGAGTGAGCTGGTGTTCATACCAAACGCTTTCTCCTGTGTGACACTCCCAGTAGCATCCAGAGTATCTGTGGCTTTTCCAAGCTCCCCGATGGCAGTGTATTTCTGAAGAGGAGAGAAACAAGTTATAAATCTAGAACTATGAATCCCTAAAGATGAAATAATTTACCATAACATTCTATCATATATTACTTTCTTATTGAAAAATATAACCCCTTGTCTCATATCACACAGATGTAAAGATTCAGCCAAACACAATAACATATATTAGTACTATTCTATCCACTCCATTAGTACTATTGTATTATTTCAACTGATCAAACCAAATCATTTATTTTTCAACATAAGGATACAGTTTAATACTATTATTATCCTTCCTTTAGTCCCATACCAGAAACTAATCTCTTTAGATGAACTGAAGGCCTTTGGTCAATGGAATGGAAACATACTGTACAGTGCAGTCCATAAGTATTTGGACAGTGACTATGTATAATACGGGCTGCAGTTCCCTACAGGATTCACCCCATACGGCTGTAAATACCCTCAAATCAAAGCTGACAGTCTGCATTTAAAGTAACCTTTAATTAGTACACTCCAGCACATTCTTCTAAGCTTGAATAAGCTGGAGTATAGAGCCAAAATAACAAAAACAATGTCACTGCCCAAATACTTATGGACTGCACAGTGTATTATTATATTATATTCAGTAGTAGGCGATTCGATTCAAGGACGATTACTTTTTTTGGAACGATTCAATTTGATTCTGTAAACCACGATTAGATTCAGTAACTTTTAACCAACCTTCTATATCTGAAATGAACGTGAATTAATGTGAGTGAGACTATCTGTATTCTTCTGAAGGTAATAATAATAATAGTAATAATAATCAACAAACCACAGAATTACATAAACATATTTATTCTATAAAAAAGTAGGCCTGTGTAATATTTTGCTGAATACAAACATTGAATTAAACATTGCTCAGCCCTAAAGTTATTTATACAATACATTTTCCAGTACACATAGGGATTCACATATCTTTGAATATCTATAACTATGGTATATACTGACATTACATTACATTAATGGCATTTGGCAGGCGCTCTTATCCAGAGCGACATACAGTTGATTAGATAAAGCAGGAGACAATGCTCCCCTGGAGCAATGCAGGGTTAAGGGCCATGCTCAAGGGCCCAACGGCTGTGCAGATCTTATTGTGGCTACACCGGGGATCGAACCACCGACCTTGTGGGTCCCAGTCATGTACCTTAACCACTACTCTACAGACCTTTTCCAACATAGTTTCTCTACACTTACTAGATTAGGTTTAATACAAAGGACTTTCGCTGGCAACCATTAAGGTTGGGTCATGCCACTGAGTGGACCAAGTGGGGGAAATGTTAGACTTCCACAGCCTCTGGTGTCTTGCCTTTGAAACTCAAATTATGAAATTCCCTTAACTCAGAGAAAATTCCTATCAGTCTAGTTTGGTCTCAGATCCTGAGCATTCACTTTTCCTGTGGTTGTTTTCAATGCACTCACCTTTGACCCCTTGAGCATAGAGCCGAGCATCTTGGTACCATTTCCAATACCGACCACTGAAAAAGACGAATTTGACAAAACAAATTAATCATGCGTTTGCTTTTTAGGTTCTGCTTAACAGCACTGAAAAACTACAATCTGTCAGCAACTTTAGGAAATTTCCCCATTGTACGTCACCATTTTGTTTTGTCATGTCCAACACTATTTTGACCAGGTTACTGCCTACAAAAGAGAGTCCTGAGAATGATATGACTTCTACACTCACAATACACATATGAAATTATTCTCAATTGCACAGCAGTACTCTTTTTAATACAATTATACAAGCTAAATGCATTCAAGCTTGTAGAAACATATGTTCATTGGTTGCCATGGCATAATATAGAACGCAAATCCTGTACAAGTAGTTTGGATGCTTTTCTCTACAAACTTACTTGTTAAAGAATAACTCCACTTGAACACCCAAGAACTCAAGAAATTAAGTATCTCTCTAATTTGGTTACTATTTAAAACAGTGGTTCCCAAACTAGGTCCTGGTGGCCCCTTGTGTATGCTGGCTTTCATTTCAACCATAATTGCAATCTGAGAATTTTAACAAAGAGATTGCAATTACGGTTGGAACAAAAACCAGCATACACAGGGGGCCCCCAGGAACGAGTTTTGAAACCACCGATTTAAAACATAGCTTTTTTTGGTTATTCAGATTTTAAAAAGCAGAGGTCTATAACTGGATAATTGCATTATGGGATTGTAGGCAGTTTGGCTCAAGTCTCCCTTTTTAAAGGGTTGTAGACTGCTCTAATTATCCAGTATGGTTTTAAGGGAAATCTGATAGGCTATTATTAAGCTATAACTCACGACATGGAGTGGTACATTTTATCACAGCTAAGAGGTACTTTAGCTGTTGTTTAAATTCCATGTTTTTTTTGTTTTGTTTATTTTCTTTTGCTGATACATATTTGTTTATTTTACATTTGCAGCATATGAATTGCATTTTATGTCTTATTCATTATGTGCCGATTGGTTAATCGGAAGTGACGTCATGTGGGTCAGGTTTCACACGGACACATTTATTGTTGCACACTTCACCTGAGGGAGACACTTGAGACGCCGACTCGCGGTTATGCCGGTATACCGCTGAGTCCAAAGTTTTATATTTGTCTATATTTACTCTTAAAAGGTCCTTATTTATCCTGGACTCATTTCCCTCTCAGTTGGTATGCAGCCAGCGAGCCATCAGTAAGATAAGAACTTTGGCCTTGCGTGTTTCCTGGAGGGGAGTGATAGTCGAACTCGGAGCTGAAGTCAACATCGGCCCATCGGTTACCCGTCCGCAACGTGAAGACTCGTCAGCTTCGGCAAGTGGAAGTTGTTCCCGGGATTGAAGCAAGTTTCTCGGATTAAAGCCACAGTTTCGCCGAAGAAGCAAGCGATTTGGACTCGTTGGCGAGGGTGACTTTGTGCATGGACTGAATTCGAATCTATGAAAGATAAAGTTGGACGTGCTTCTCAGTGATTGAAGAGGCGTGGACGAACAGCATGAAACAGATAAGCAACATTTAGCGTTAATGATTTCCTTCAGACCGTCTTTGAAATAAGGCATTGATCGGTCAATGAACACTGATAATGTGGGTTTATCTTGATTAGCCTACTGGTCATATTTAAGGACATTTAAAACTAATATTGGGGGCTTGGACAAATGCAACTGAATTGAAAATAAGTCTGCACATTTCACCAGGTTGTTGAATTTTAAGTTTGTGCTTTGTGTCTTGTTGATATGCCGACTATTTTCAAATAGGCCTAGTGTGTAGCTGAAGCCGTTATCACATTGCTTCATGGGCCTTTTCAAGTTTAGTTAGGCATACTAATTGTTTGAAAGACGGTGACTTAGTCAAACAGTTAAACAGAGCCTGTTCCAGTCATTTGCCCTCTGATTGCTTGTAGCCTCGTCTAGCAAATACGCAATCCACTATGTCTCAGATTGATAAAGATGAAGACCTGCCATTAGCAGAGTCTCAGCAATTAGTAGGGCCACAGCATCCAGAAAAATCAGCAGAGCTACAAAAGGCCAACGAGCCTGATGTTGTCGAGCAACAGCAGATGAACAACTCAAGTGCATTGGAACATCATCAAAATGAGCCTCGTAGAAGCGCCAGATCACGTAAATTGACAGAGAAGGGCAAAGACCTACACATGGACAAGTTAAAGTCACTGCTGCTCCATTTTAACAGTGTCTATGAATGTTGGACGGTTCTGACTAAAGTGGCTAAAAAGTCTGTGGAGCAAAAACATCCAAGTGACATTCTTCAAGAACATGTAATCCGCATTGAAAAGGAACTGGCTGAACTTAATAATATTTATGATGCCTATAGAAAAGTTGACGTTCCAATTCACGACATGCGCTGCAAATTGGATAAAAGTGCCTCAATTACTAAGCTTATGATAAAGAATGCTAAGTCTCGGATTCAGGGAGCTGATGAAGAGTTGCTTTGGCCTGATGCCGGCTCTGTATTTGCATCAGCCTCTAGTATTTCTCTTCCTGTTAATAAGGGCTGTGGAGCCAATTCCATTTGTTCCAATAAGTCACTAGCAAAAAGACAAGAAGCTGCGGCAGAGTATGCCTGTACAAGAGCTGTGCTTAAGATCATGAGTGAACAAGCACAGGCAAGAGGAATTAGAAGCACTTGAATCTGAAGATAAGCAGATAGTTGCAGACCAGGAAGCAGCAGCATTATCCCAGCGTCTCCAGGAAGAGAAAGAAGTTGAACAAAAAATTAAAAGACAAAACCAAGAGGCTGCCCTGTTGAGAAAGCAACAAGAAGAGAATGCCGCCAGAAGACAATCTGTCGAAAACTTAAAGAGAGAGCTAGATCGTTTGGAAAAACTGAAGAAATTGAACGCTGCCAAGGCAAAGCTACAAGTGTATGAAGAAATCAATATTGACATGGATCAAGATCTCGCATTTCAGAAGCCTGATGCCCCCATGATTGTGGAGGCAGCTAAACAAGCCGATCCTGTGTGTGACTTACAACCAAGAGATGTGCCATTAAGGGGTATCAGATGATACTCAAGATCTTGTCAAGGTCCCGTAATTTGAATGTTCTTAATGATCCAATGGAGAATCAAAAACTTGTTGCCAAGCTGCCTGAATGTTTAATCGAGAGATGGAACAGAAGAGCTACACTTTACCAACTAGAGCATGGAAGTTTTCCAAACTTCAGTTATTTTGTAACATTCTTGTCCATGGAGGCTAGTATTGCTTGCAATCCAATAACCTCGCACCAAGCTATATGGGCAGGTGAGCGAGAGAAGTCCAAAACCAAGAATCAAAGGGCAGCTGCCTCCAAAACTCAAACTGTCGATGCCAAGAGCTTCAACAACAACACAACTGACAACTGGGTCACTTGTATGTTTTGTAAGAAAACTGCACACAGCCTCCAGAAGTATCACAGACTTCTTGAGCGACCAGTTGCTGAGAGAGTCAAATTCATTCAGCGTGAGCATCTGTGTTTTGGCTGCTTGAAACCGGGCCATCAGTCAAGAAGCTGTAAGAGGCAGTTGATTTGTGATTCCTGTTCCAGATGTCATCCCACTTGTTTACATGAGGACCGCTCAGAACGGGAATCCAAGCAGAATCAAGTTGGCTATCAAGAAGGTTCTACATCACAAGACATCACTGTAGAAACTACTTCCAACAGGATTTTAAAAGATGGCAGCAGCATTCAAACTTAGTTCCAGTCATTGTGTCAAGTGACTCAGGCAAGGAAGTTCTTGTTTATGCTTTGCTAGATTCACAGAGTGATTCCTCTTTCATTCTAGAGCATGTGGCAGATGCTTTGGATATGAATGCAGAACCCATTGTAGGAACCACAACTCCCACAGGACAATTCCGCGACGTCCACCCCGCATGACGTCTAGCTTGGTTCAGCCAATCCCGTAATGGCGGGAGCAATAAACTTTCCCGTATAAGAGCAAGACACGTTCTTGGGATCTCTCTTCTTCTCTTCACTCTCTTCGCCCACTTCTTCGACGCACCCTTTTTGGCCATTCGCTTCAGCTCATCTGCTCTGAGACTCGGACAGAGGCTGAATGCTGCACAGCGCACTACCAGGCCTACGGACACACCCAGTTACCTCGCGGTAACTTTGTGGCCTATAGCGAGTGGAAACTGGTACGTGGAACGCTACATCAGTTTACCCCTGCAAAGCTCACCAAAGAACAACAGCAACAAACTTTTCCACCCGGAAACACCAACAAACATCCTTCCAGCAACCGAGTGGACCAGACAACAACGGGAACGGGAACGCCCCAGCTTTGCGCACCTCTCCAGGACACACATTCACAGCACCATCGCGGCTCCTATAAGGACAGCACGTCTTTTGGATCCAGCAATGTGTATGGACTCAGTAAGACTAAACAAGCATTTGCAGGCATAGCCAGTGTTAGCTTAGTCTTAACTGTTATTTTGAATCTGTGTTTCTATATTTGCTTTGTCTTATCATTTGAATGTACTCTGTTAGCCGTGTATGTACGTGAATTGATTCATCGTCTTTCGCGCATATATAGAGTGAACTACACAAGTAGTCGCTCTTCTCACAGCTAACACTGAAACTCATTAACACACCCAGAACTCTAGCTTACCCAAGCTAGCTACTCCCACTTTTACCTTTCCTTTGTTCAAGCGACACGCGCGCTTGCGCGTGCCCACACACGCACAAACACACCCCCTAACTTCCCCTACTAATTCCCATTAGTTTATCTGTTCTGTGTTTGTACGTTGTTTAATAAATATCTTTTATTAAACCCCGGTGTCCGTTTTGGAATCACGTAGACATGACAGCCGAGTTAAAGCAGTCTTTCGAAGAACTTCCAACCTTCAGGTTATCGGTATGTTCAATCATTAATATTGGTTATTTTAATTAATTAAAATACTAAATTTGTGGTCGGATATTTCTGATAACAGTAATTTTATGAGACTGATTACTTTTTGCAGTTATACTGCTACATAATATTAACTGACGCCCCGGTTTCGTAGAGAGTAAAATCCCTAATTTGGAGCCCCGTGCAAGGTCCCTACACCATAAAGCTGAAGTTATGCTGAAGATGCTGGAGTCAGATTTCAATGAGCGGGCAGGAGAGGATTCCTTCTCTCAAGATGATGTCTTGTTCTTGACAAAGTTAAAGGATGGAATTAAACATAAATCAGATGGTCACTTTGAAATTCCCTTACCCTTTAAAGGAGAAAGGCCAAATTTGCCTTGTGCAGACCAGCGCTTGATGTGCCTGAAGAGGAGGCTCAAAAGGGATAATGCCTATTTTTCTGACTATGTTAACTTTATAAAGGATCTTATTGTCCGAGGTGATGCAGAGAAAGTCCCAGAATAACAAGTCAACAATTCTCCTGCTTGGTATATACCCCATCATAGGGTTTATCATCCTCAAAAACCAGGAAAAATCCGTATTGTCTTTGACTGTTCAGCAAAGTTTCAGAATGTGTCTTTAAATGATCATCTTCTCACAGGACCAGAGCTCACTAATACCTTGGTGGGGGTCCTTTGTAGGTTCCGTAAGGGCCCAATCACAATTATGTCTGATGTGGAATGAATGTTTCATTAATTTCATGTAAGACCTGAAGACCAAGACTACCTGAGGTTCTTATGGTGGGAGAATGGTGATTTGGAGTCTCCACCAACAGTCTTTAGAATGAAAGTCCATCTATTAGGGGCAGCTTCCTCACCTGGCTGATAGATGATGTACACAGGACCCAAAAATGGCAGATCTGCCAATTGAAAGAATGGAAACAACAGCCCCATTTACTTATTATTTACAGTTTTTGGCAGATTAATTTTGGGCTAGATGGAAAAGAGAATATCTTCTCAATCTTCAACAAAGACAAAGGTGGCAAAAGGATAAGCGGAATACTAGAGTCAATGACATAGTCATCCGCCAAGAAGATGATTCACCTCAAAATCAATGGAGATTGGCAAGGGTGGCTGAAGTTTATCCCAGCTCTGATGGAAGGGTTCGAAAGGTTAAGCTATTGATGAGTGATTCAACCTTGGACCATTTAGGAAGGCGCACTTCCAAGCCTGTGTATCGACAGACCTGTTCAAAAGATTGTTCTGCTGCTTGAGGCTCAATAATGCCGTACTTTGCACGTATAATTTTAAGGTCACAATATGGTCAGAAGCATTAATGTATTCTTGAGTGAAATCAATGTATGATTTGGTGGGAGTTTAGCTGTTGTTTAAATTCCATGTTTTTTTTTTTTCTTTCTTTTCTTTGTTTCTTTTGCTGATACATATTTGTTTATTTTACATTTGCAGCATATTAATTGCATTTTATGTCTTATTCATTATGTGCTGATTGGTTAATTGGAAGTGATAACGCGGTTATGCCGGTACACCGCTCAGTCCGAAGTTTTATATTTGTGATCATTACTCTTAAAAGCTCCTTATTTATCCTGGACTCATTCCCTCTCAGTTGGTATGCAGCCAGCGAGGTATGTTTGTGTATTTATGGTGATTTATTTCTTTGATTTATTTGCCCTTTTGATTGTGTGATTGGATTGTCTATGTATTGTGTTATCCTACTGTTTTCGACGGTGGATTAAAGATGAATTAAATAAAGAAAACAAATCCATCAGTAATATAAGAACTTTGGCCTTGCGTGTTTCCTGGAGGGGAGTGATAGGTACTGTTTCGGCCTGACGCGCACGTCCTGGGGTGATTATTGCTTATATAAAACGGTTACCAAATAAGATATGGATATTATAGACACAATAAATTTAAAAGCATTTTTTAACAATATCATTACAATAATAATTAATAAGAAAATAGTTCACTGCAGTGATAATTCAAATAGAACTGTGAATAAACAATAGAAGCCATAGCAGTGGTATATCGTTATTTTATCACTGCTATTAACCAATGAGATTGTGAGATTTGTCCTGCCCGTTTCATAAAGTATGCTTTTTCATTAGGAACATGGAATTCAAAAATTCGTTTAAGAAAAATGGGAGACCGTCTAGAGAGTCAATCCAGTGTCCTGAAAGTTCAAGAGAGCAGGACAGAGCAGGACAGAGGAGGGCAGACAGGCTACGCCACAGGACAGGACAAAACATGCTACCGGGTTGACGGCAGATCATTTACCGCAGATTCTACCTCAGGCGCATGTCAATGAAGGACATGATTATCCATGTATCGGCGCAGCCTGAATAGGAATTCGAGATTATAGGTGTTCATGTACGCCCTACATGAAAACAAGCTGTAAAGGAAAAATCCACCGTGTCTGTTTTTGTCTTGGTTAATAGCAGGATAATCGGTACCCTTACCTAGTACACCAGAAGCTGAATGGTCCAGCGTCCCACCGTGGCCGAGTTTCAGCGTTTGTTTTTTTCTCTTGCGTGGGTTATCCTGTTTGTAACCGGCCTCTGTTTTAGAAAGAGTTGGTTCTTTTAGTAACTGTTCAGTGTTGAACAGAGTAGGATGGCCGCCATCGGCATACAGCAATTACATGCAAGCTAGCTATGACAATATTAACATCAAGAAAATCAGCTTGTTTAAAATAATAATTTCGTACACTGATTGTCATGCAATGTAACTGAATGCATTCAAAATCTAGCTTCATAGTATTGAAATAGGCTAACTAGCTGGCTGGCAAGTTCATTCATTTCACGTTATTTTTCAATTGTTAATTTCCAAATTATGAAATTCCAAGTACCTTGCAATAGCCTTGATTTCAGTAAGTTTAACACATCAGCCGATGTAGGTCCTTGTTTTTTATAAACGGCGAAAAGACCGTTTAAAGACAAAAGTTCAGCTTTTGAAGCCATTTGTGTACCAGCCATGCTTCGTTTTCGTGGCGTAAGTTGATGACGACATAAATCGTGTGCCATAACTTCCTGCAGGGAAGTGTAGTTCAGTTACAAAGAAAAAGAGATCGTTCAGCCAGGGTTCGTGAGACTTAAAATACAATGAAACATTATTTCATTTTCATCACACCATCTAGCTTTATATCAGTCACAGCTCTGAATTTAAGTAGCACAATAATTACATTTACATTTTACATTTTAGTCATTTGGCAGACGCTTTTTAATCCAAAGTGATTTACAAGTGCATATGTTCTTCCACAAAGCAAAGCATCACATCCAAAACTAGTAAAATAAACATGAAGTGCTGTTCTAAACAAAAAATAGTCATCTTAAGTTTTTTTTTTTTTTATATATAGACAAGAGGGATATCGGAAAGGGGGGGTGGGAAGACTAAGGTAGCGTTTGAAAAGGTGTGTTTTACTCTGAATTGAAATAGGGGGAGGGATTCTACTGTCCTGACAGTGGTAGGTAAGTCATTCCACCACTGAGGAACCAGAACGGAAAACAAGCATGAACGTGCAGTTCGACCGCCAGGTGCTCGTAGTGAGGGAACCATAAGGCGGCCAGAGCTGGCAGACCGGAGTGGTCTAGCTGGGGAGTAGGGAGTGATTAAGGATTGTATGTAAGGTGGGGCAGTCCACTTAGCAGCCTGAAATGCCAACACCAGGGCCTTGAAGCGGATGCGTGCGGCAATAGGAAGCCAGTGGAGGCCAATGAAGAGTGAGGTGACATGAGCCGACCTAATAAAGAATAAGGTGTCAACTTTTTTCAATATATGTGAGGAATTGAAACATTTCTGCACTGTAACCTTAAGGTTATGTTCCACCGAAAGCACATCTTTGGTCTTGCAGATCATTTCAGAGGTACATACTTCAATTATCATTAGGTATGGACTTGAAAAGATAAATTTGGGCAAAATATGTAAATTAGCTCATTTGCATACTTTATTCAAGATGGCAGAAATGACAAATTAGAACATTTTTGTAGCAGTCCATAATCTGAAGCAAATAAGATAGTTACAATGCTTTTGGATTATAAATAAGACATGTTTGAAGATTGTATTGAGCCATCACTAGTACACAAGTCATTTTTGTAGAAATGTAGGATTTTTCATGAAATTTCAGGATCTAACAATGACAATTGTGATGCTGTACCCACCCCAAAAGCTTATAACAACAAACTAATTGGCCCAAAAAAAAGGTAATATCGTCTGGTTTTGAGAAAATCAACTCCAAAGATAGAAATGGTAAATACACATGACGTAATCATTCAAAAGGTGGTATTATCCTAAAAGTTGAATAGTGGAGGGATGGATTTACAGCATAGATTTGAAAAAGGTACATTTGATATATATATATAATTTTATTTTTTTCAGAACCTTAATCAGTAAAGGAGCATTGCTCAGCTGGCAGTCCTCACACAGAAAAATTGATTAGTAATAGTGAAGCAGTAAACGGGGAGGAGGCATATTTAGCCACACACAATGACTATGGATACAAGGCTGTTTCACACCACAGAAATCAAGATTAGCTAAGAAGTGATCTCATGCTCATCTGGACTGTGCTGCCGTCTTGTTTCCAGAGGAGTTTTCCACAAGTGAACTCCTCATTCCCCCATCCCTTCAGCAAACAGAGGAATGTATGATGCAGCTAACTGAACAGTGGCCAAATCCAGCTCCACAGTAAAAACACATTTTCAGTTTGTTTGTTTTAGAGGAAGCCATTTAGTCACCACATACAGAACAAAATCATACAGAATGTGCTATGAGGAAAGTGTGTGTGGTCCCGATGGAGCGGAACACAAACATGTTGACTAGCGCAGAGATAAATCAGACAGATGCTGTACTTTACCAGCGTTTAGCAGACCCTCCCGTCCAGAGTGAGTTACAATGCAAACACAAGTGCAAAGACCAGGGATAGAAGTGCAGTAATTCCCTAGTGGGGAAAAAAAACATCATCCCAGGAGGAATAGCAAGTGCAAGTGCACTGGTTTGACAACTTGTCAGCTGCTACATTGAACATTAAACTAAATTATACAAACAAGAACAAAAGTTCCATAATGAGCAGATATTAAAATGAACTATATTAAATTAGCAAGGAAGAATCACAGGTTTAAGTCCAGGGTTAAAAGATAAGTAAAAGTGTTGGAGATGAGAGTTGGTCAGAGGTTGAAGAGCTATGGATTATGGTTGAGTCTACATACAGGAATCCTCTGTATGGGATTGTGTCCCAGGTAGCATGTGTGTGCCTGCAAACTATTGACTATTGAATCTAGTTTTCTTTTTATCACCTACTGTTTTCTATTCAGCTATAACATTTGAGACCAGGCATTATCTGGCCGCTGAGTAGATCCCAGAGTTAGTAACTTTTTTTCAGCAAAAAAACAGTGGGATTCTCAGGGTGTTTTTTTGTTGTTGTTGCTTTGCTTGCATTATTCACTTGCTCCAAGACTGGTCCTTCTGCAAGACTACCGCACCCAGCTCAATAATACAACTCAGACAAAGTAGTGCCTTCAAGAACTTTAATGACTCAGAGATGGTTAAAGTAATTTACAATAGCAATAATGCAAAGCAAGCAGCTCGCCTTGTGGCTCTGAAAAGCACTGTACACAGGTAGCATGTGCAGAGGGGGGAGAGAGAGGGAGGGAGGGAGGGGGAGAGAGAGAGAGAGAGAGAGAGAGAGAGAGAGAGATAAAAAAAAAAAGTATAAAGTGCAGGAGTGATGTTTCTCAGGTCAGGTGTGGTTGGCACGGCTCAGGATTGGCTAGCCAACAGCAGAGGGTGCTGGGAGCGTAACATTGGTTAATTTGATATGTATTTTTACCCCCTCAATGAAATGTAGTACATTATTAATAATCAAGCACGTAATACTGAAATGCTGAGAGGAAGGTTGTGAGCAGAAACAGACAGCAGGCCATCAGAAATGCCCTTCCTCTTTTTGACCCAAACTCCACAAGCATTGTACGCACCGTGAGTAAATCAACAAACGTAAAAGGTTGTAGAATTTAACAGTGGTTGGTCAACATCCAAACTGTACACAGAAAAAAATAGGAGTCACCTCAAGGCGTAACAGAAATTGCGCTGGATTCACCTTTCGCACTGACTCTCAAAATAAATGAAATAAACCAACTCTTAGAACTTAGCTGCAATGCTTATGCTACGATACAGAAACCACAAAAACCTTCGCCGTGGAAACGAGGCTGCAAGTGTGGAGCAGACCTGGGTCCAAACAGAATTCATTTTGGATTCAAATACTTTTCTGCATTTAACTAGGCTTGCCTGGTGTATTGGAAGAAAATAAATGATCCCAAAAATGTAAACCTCACCCATCTGCTCCTCCCTGGAGGCTCAACTACACCAGACAAGATCTATGGAGCACAGAAAATCATTTGAATCCAAAACGAATACCGTTTGAACCCAGGTCTGGTGTGGAGCCACACCTCAATAAGGCAACTGCATCCGAATGTCAGGTAGAAGTGCCGCAGAGTGAAAGCACGGTATGGACAGCAGAAAATACACGGTGCCCCAATCCACTACACTGCAGCAGCATTACTGTACTGACACAATGTCAAAAATGAGAACCATGTATTCATCGTGACGTAGAACCTTGAGAAAATGAATGTACATGCATGCATTACCAGTTGACTATCCAAGTCATCGTAACTCCCACAATTTTACATTTACCTATATACAAGTTTGTCAAAGCTTTACAGTGACTATTGGTATAAAATGTGCATGAATAAAAATATGACCACAAATATGCTTTTCTTTTTTCCCCTCCCCCGTTTCTGGCATAACCCCTCCCGAAACCTGTCCCTTTTTTTTTTTTTTTGGTTCATGAACAGAGTGCACAGTACAAAAAAAACACACAAAATGGCCAACCTGTCAAGAGGATGAGAAGCCGGACAGAATTTTAAAACAATGAGACCTATAATGTGCAATTATTAGTCAACACTTAAAAGGCTGCAATCGTCACAGACACTATAAAAAAATGGGAGGGAGGAGGGCGGGTGTTTTCTACAGGA
This sequence comes from Conger conger, assembly GCF_963514075.1. Classification (NCBI taxonomy): domain Eukaryota; kingdom Metazoa; phylum Chordata; class Actinopteri; order Anguilliformes; family Congridae; genus Conger; species Conger conger. Next base: position 25,541,473 of record NC_083761.1, on the reverse strand, counting down.
AGCTGTAAAATGATCCCCGTCGACCGCTAAACTGCAAACATCTGCCGGAGGAGCAGAGCCAGGACCGGCAAACTCATCCCAATCCCCTGCTCCGATTGGACGTCCGCTCGGGTACTGCCCCTAAGAGCTTTCTGGTGTGTCGCCGACAGCCAGCCTGTATTGTGACAATCGACGGACCGCCGACCTGTGATTTCCGCTGGTGTACAGTAAGGATGGACTCCGAACAAGGTGATCCCATTGTGGGCCACTGTCCTGGTGGAAAGCCATTGACCCACATTGACCACAGTTGTTGTGTATCAGGTAATCTATTCAGTCACAATTCAAAACCTGCACTTAGGTGCCCCTGAGCCCCAAACCTTTAGCTTCAGTTTTAACTGATACAGAGCAGCACAGCTAGCGGTCAGTTGTTAGGAAGCTGTAGATGTCGTCTGTATTAAACCCCATACAAATCACTCCAGCAACCTCACAACCTAATATTTTTTCCCCCTTATAAATAACATGTTTCGGACAATACCCAGAAACACAATTTCTTAAAATGTAATACTGTACTTACATTATAACAACTTCAAAAGGCACAGACAATACAAGTGTACAGTGGAGAGTCGAATGGGCGAAATAAAAGTCCTTTTTAAAAAAACGTTAACACAGAAAACATTTAAAACAGTTTTCCACGGTACTGTAGATGCGGAGCTTGGAGTTCGAGGGGCAAAGCGCACTGCCAATTTAATTAAAAACCCCACTTCAGGCAGGAGGACACAAGCAATGACAGCTCGAGTCATCTCTCGGGGCTCAAGAACTGAAGCACACTGCTTTACTCTTTTTCAAATCCAAGGTTTTACCGTGCCGACTCCACGGCCCTGTGTGCGATATGTTACATCGACACGGCTCCATTGCAGAAGCGGACCTCCAAAACCATGTCAGTGTGGCCCTCTGGAACCTGTAGGTATCAGTCTGCCCTTTCCATTTGTACTTTTACTTTGTACGGGTCTTGACGTTCTTAAAATCATTTGTTAGTCACTGAAAACTTACGAAAATTAAACGAAAATCTCTTGGAGGTCTTCCAAATAAAATTGCATTTCAAGGTAAGAGCTCCCCCTTCAGGATAATTTCCAGGTCGGACGTGAGAAGGCAGTAATATTGCATACGAAGGCAGAAAGCAGGGCTGGGCAGTTCCCACCGAAAAGCATTTAGGGGGGGAGGCTTCTTTTCCAATCCAATCCCAGACCATACGAGTAAAAGAATAAAGTAGACATGTTTTTCTCCTAAGCCCTCTTCCTCATGTAGAATCCTGATGTCAGATGTACCCACACTCCTTCCCTGAAATGGATATCATTCCACCCCCCCCCCACCCCACCCCGCAAAATGTCCGCTAGGTTCGAGGTCCGAGAGCTGACGAGTGTCGAACCCGCTCTTAGGGCGAGGCGGCGGCGTGGAATTTGACGAAAGCGACGGCCGCCAGCTCCTTGCAGAACTCCTCCAGGACGATGACGCCTTCCAGCAGGGTCAAATGGTCGATGCTGGAACCAGACGATTAAATAAACAACCCAACAAAACAAGCAAATGACCAGACAAAACAAAAACCTCTTAGAGTGGTCTCACACACTTTAGAAGAAAGAAAAATGTTTTAGACCTAACTGTAGAACTACAAGCTAATGTCCGCGCATGTTGTCGGCCTCACATACAGTGCAGTGCAGTGCATAGAGTAAGCATTTGATGGTACAATTTCTGTGCTTTTGGCTCTGTACTCCAGCACATTGGATTTCATTCCTACATGGATCGGCCAACATGGATGTAAATAGTAGCTTCATTTCAAATCCAATGTGCAGGAGTGCAGAGCCAAAAGAACAGAAATTGTACCGGTGTCCGGTGCATGTGTACATATGGCTTTCACTGGAGATTGCCAAACTGATAAATCAGTCAATTTACAAAACTAGTTATTTAGGAATATAAAAAGAATTGTGCCCTTTCTGAATTCAAATGCAGCTCGCTACAAGCTCTCACGACGCACTCCCTCACTCTCACGACGCACTCCCTCACTCTCACGACGCACTGTCTCGCTCTGTAAGCTTACCCTGGCCCCTCTGGCTCCAATCCCAGCAGTCTCTTTCTCACCAGCAGAAGTTTGGGGGTGAAATCGGGAATGCGATGAATCCTCAACATGAGGTCCCCAACCACCTGACACACACAGACGGACATCGTCCAGGTCAAGACACAAGTAAAGACCATACAGCAGAGCTGGACACATGTAAAGACAGACCATTCAGCACGTTTCTTCAAAATAGGAAATTAAGGCAAATTAAACGACCCCCTCTCACAAATTCACTCGGGAAATGACACACAACTTTCGCCTAGACACTGAAAACTCAATATAACTAAGACTTCTTATGATGCAGTAGCACATATAATCACTACAACCAAAAACACAATGCTACAAAACTCACATTGCAGTCTTACATTACATATGCGGTTTTCAAGACATGTGGCAACTATAGGAAGCACCAATTAATGCAGACAGTAGCTATACTGACAAACACATTCAACGTATCCAGAATGAGCATATCCGTAATTTAAGGAAGTGCGAGGACTTGGAAAAGAGCTCAGGGAAAAGGTTTCGTACAGGGAAGCCAGCATTCTGGAGGATGCAAGCTTACACCAATTGTGTTACAAATGTATACCCATACCGCCCATGTCATTGCAGATGTCATGACATCCTCTTATGTTATATGACCTGGCTGCCCAGTAGGCTTCACTGGTTAAGAGCATAATAGTAATATTTTCCCACTGCAGCTGGGCCCGAGCATTAAAGGACAGACATAGAGACAGACCCTGACGATGACGGAGAAGAGGGACCGGCAGCTGGGGGCCAGGTTGATGTAGGGGTCCAGGAGGTACTCATGCAAGTGGGGGTGGGGGAAAAGTGCCAGTTTGGACAGCACCGATGTCACCTGCAGATTTACATCATAGGGCTGGAGACAGAGCAGACAGCAGAAACGTCAGCTACAATGCATACTTATTACACACATCAGCTCTGACAAACAGTCATTACAAGCATCAGCTCCGACAAACAGTCATTACACACATCAGCTCCGACACACAGTCCTTACACACAAGAACTCCGACATACATTCATTACGAACATCTGCTTAGACACACTCATTACAGACATCAACTCTGACACTCACACGAGCTCTGACACGCTCATGAAATACAGCAACTGTGATGTACACAGCCTACTTAATCAAATCAAACAGAACAATCTCATTGACGCCTTTTTATAACCTTATTTACTGAACAGAAATGTTTTTGGTTTGTTTCCCCCCCCACCTGATCCAGGATCCGACCCATTCTGTCGAACAGGACCTTCAGGAAGTGCCCCTCAAAGAAGGGGGTCTGTAGGTCGCACTTCTCAAAGGCTTTCGGTGAGCCCCGCCAGTCCCACCTCTGACAGACAGCACAGTAGTCCCGAAACTGGGGGGGGAGGAGAGAAAATGGCGCATAAACCAATCTATAAACAATTACAATCCATTCATTCAGAAACCAATTAAACCAGTCAATCGATCCACACACCTAAACCAGTCACTAATGAGTTGGTCGAGCCATAGCTCCACCAAATAGAGTCAATAAATCCATGAACAACTCAAAGGACTAATCGGTCTAGTCGAGGCAGTCGTATAGACACAATGAGTGAAAGTGTTATATCTGGCAGAAGGTGGCGAGGGGCTTTGGTGAGTGACCAAGCGCTGAGTTTGTGAAGCGTTTACAGTGGGGCTGAGGAGGGGTTAAGGTAAAGCTGATACCTGGTTGTGTTTTAGGCCGTGGTTACGGTACAAATGAGGAGCTGTAGTGTTATTGCGGTTACGGTACAGGTGAGGAGCGGTTGCATTATAGGTAAAGCTGATACACGGTTGTGTTATAGGGTGTGGTTACAGCACAGCTGATACACGGTTGCGTTATAGGGTGTGGTTACAGCACAGCTGATACACGGTTGCATTATAGGGTGTGGTTACAGCACAGCTGATACACAGTTGCGTTATAGGGTGTGGTTACAGCACAGTTGATACACGGTTGCGTTATAGGGTGTGGTTACAGTACAGCTGAGGAATGGTTGCGTTATAGGGTGTGGTTACAGTACATCTGAGGAGTGGTTGCATTACAGGGTGTGGTTACAGTAGATCTCATAAGTGGTTGCATTATAGGGTATGGCTACGGTACAGCTGAGGTGTGGTTGTGGTTATCATGAGGAGTCTCACCTGTCTGTGGGCATCTCTCAGGTAGGTGTCGTACCCCGTACCCTCTACTTGGTAGGAGGACTTGGCCTCATCAGGGACCAGACACAGGAAACTACAGAGAGCACGAAGGGACAAGCTGTATTGAAACACAGGAAGTAGCACCGCAGTAATTACCATAGAAATAATTGATGTCACATACCTGTTCACGATTTTATGCACTTCTGTCTTCCCATCAGCCTTTGCATGATCGGGGCTCTGAGGTGGCGAGGCACTCAGCCAATCAGGACTGGAGAGCCTGTTGTCTGGGGCGAGGTCTGTGAACAAAGGGTCTTCCTCCAGATCGCTAAGAACAAAAACATCCATGCGCGCGCACGCACACACACACACACACACACACACACACACACACACAAAGAGATATTTAAAAACGAATGGTCTTGAAGTCGAGGAATCCAAGATGCAGACACAGATTTTTGTGGGTATACGTGCATGTTTGTCTCTGCACATGTCTGTACGCGTGTTTATGAATACGTTGCGCATGTCAGGGTGTCTGTGTGTACCCGTCTGTTTAGCGCGTGTGTACATGCATGCGTCTCTTACACAGTCTCTTACGTGTCTGTGCACGTGTGTATGAATACATCTGTGTGCAGGTGTCTTGCGCTTGTCTAGGTGTACATATGTGTCTGTGCATGCATCTCGGTATGTCTGTGTGCACGTGTCCGTGTGTACGTGTCCGTGTCCGTGTGTACGTGTCCGTGTGTACGCGTCCGTGTCCGTATGTACGTGTGTACACGTCCGTGTCCGTGTGTACGCGTCCGTGTGTACGCGTCCGTGTGTACGCGTCCGTGTCCGTGTGTACGCGTACGCGTCCGCGTCCGTGTGTATGCGTCCGTGTGTACGCGTCCGTGTCCGTGTGTACGCGTCCGTGTCCGTGTGTACGCGTCCGTGTCCGTGTGTACGCGTCCGTGTGTACGCGTACGCGTCCGTGTGTACGCGTCTGTGTGTACGCGTCCGTGTCTGTATGTCCGTGTGTACGCGTCCGTGTGTACGCGTACGCATCCGCGTCCGTGTGTACGCGTACGCGTCCGCGTCCGTGTGTACGCGTACGCGTCCGCGTCCGTGTGTACGCGTACGCGTCCGCGTCCGTGTGTACGCGTCCGCGTCCGTGTGTACGCGTCCGCGTCCGTGTGTACGCGTCCGCGTCCGTGTGTACGCGTCCGCGTCCGTGTGTACGCGTCCGCGTCCGTGTGTACGCGTCCGTGTCCGTGTGTACGCGTCCGTGTCCGTGTATACGCGTCCGTGTCCGTGTGTACGCGTCCGTGTCCGTGTGTACGCGTCCGTGTGTACGCGTCCGTGTGCATGCGTCCGGGTTCGTGTGTACGCGTCCGTGTGCATGCGTCCGTGTTCGTGTGTACGCTTCCGTGTGTACGCGTCCGTGTCCGTGTCCGTGCGTCCGTTTCCGTGTGTACGCGTCCGTGTCCGTGTCCGTGTCCGTGCGTCCGTGTTCGTGTGTACGCGTCCGTGTCCGTGTGTACGTGTTCGTGTGTACGCTTCCGTGTCCGTGTGTACGCATCCGTGTTCGTGTGTACGCGTCCGTGTCCACGCGTCCGTGTCCACGCGTCCGTGTCCACGCGTCTGTGTCCGTGTGTGCGCGTCCGTGTGTCCGTGTCGTGTGTGCGCGTCCGCGTGCGCGCGTCCGTGTCCGTGTGTACGCGTCCGTGTCCGTGCGTCCGTGTCCGTGTGTACGCGTCCGTGTCCGTGTGTACGCGTCCGTGTCCGTGTGTACGCGTCCGTGTCCGTGTGTACGCGTCCGTGTGTACGCGTCCGTGTCCGTGTGCACGCGTCTGTGTGAACGCGTCTGTGTGTACGCGTCTGTGTGTACACGTCTGTGTGTACGTGTCCGTGTGTACGTGTCCGTGTGCACGTGTCCGTGTGCACGTGTCCGTGTGCACGTGTCCGTGTGCACGTGTCCGTGTGCACGTGTCTGTGTGTACGTGTCCGTGTGCACGTGCGCGCGTCTCTCACACAGCCTCGGGCAGCGCGCCGTTCTCCACAGCCTCGCGCTCCTCTGGGGCCTTGTTCTCAGCGTAGCTCCTCTCCTCCAGGCTGCGCAGCACCAGGCTGTGCACCACATGTTCGCACGGCTTCTGGAGAAGCTGCTCAAACAAGCGCAGCGTCATGATGCTGATCTGTCCAGCAGGGGGAGACAGACAGCACAAAGTCAGACTGCATTCCAATCTAACAGGCATCCTTTCTGAACAGCACTAAACTAAACAATGCTTACTACTTACTAAACAGCACTAAACACTGCTCACTATTTACTAAACAGCACTAAATAAAGGCATACACAGACCTTCTTATTAATGGTCTTGAGGGTGTAGCACTACATTTTAAGCTAGAAGAGAAGAATAAACACACACAACTGCAACGCAAATAAGTCACTGGAGGTTATACTGAAGCACATAGGAGTTCAGATGTTTGGGCCTGTGTGAATCCTCCGGCTCCACACACCTCGTCCGACAGGTGGTCGCAATGCTCGATGAGCCTGTGTCTGAGGGGGACGCGGCTGATGGTGGCCAGAGACTCCGCGTGCCGCTCCTCCCCCAAGATGAAGTAGACGGTCTGCTGCAGGAGCGACTCCGAAGTCACCTGCCGAATGATCCGGTTCAGGACCGCCGTCGACGTCAGAATACCCAACTCAGAGCTGAGGGCATAACATAAGAGTCAGAGTCCGGGCGTGAGTGACAGAGTCAGAGTGAGAACATGAGGGACAGAGTGAGAGTACAGGCGTGAGTGACAGAGTCAGAGTTTGGGCGTGAGTGACAGTCAGAGTGAGAACATGAGGGACAGAGTCAGAGTACAAGCGTGAGTGACAGAGTCAGAGTGAATTGTATAAACAGTCTATGTAGAGTGTGGTTATGGTATAGCTGTACTGTACCATACAACCCAAAACAGGTAACTTACGTCTGCATTAGCTGTGGCTCCAGAATCGTCACAAAGAACCTATCCCGCACCGCTTGGGCTAGCACCGCCCCTGCCGTCTGCAGAGGGACAATGCTAGGTTAGCACAGGTCAGCCTGCAAGCTAGCTTATGCACTTATTACTCATTATCCGGCAATGGAAAGTGAAACATTACCCAGTGTTAGCTTATCCAAATGCTAGCACTGACAAGAGTCAAGCGTTGTCAAGTGTTTGGACACATTCAGCACGAAGTTTAAAACATAGCCCGTGAAAGTGCTACAACTGCATATTCTAATCTACAGGAAGTGACAACATTTTCACTTAATTTACATCATGAGTAGCACATGAAATGCCCCTCTGGTGCAGTTTTCCTGCATATTGGCATCAGTCCAATACCACAAGTTAATTTAAAGCTATTATTGGACACTAACAATGCAGCCCCGATATTGTTATAGCATACCCCTCATATGTAATGGGGCTGGGCTATATACCGCAACAATAATGATCTAATTCAATAATGGTCATCGCCACCATGTGGTGTATTGCCGTTATTTTCATAATTTTCACTTATTATTATTATTCACAATAATACCTGATGCAGTAGTAAACACCGGAAATTCAGAGGAATGTGAAATACTCGTTGGGAAAATGTCTTCACTGTTCTCTATTGATTGTTAATAAAACAGCCAATCCCTACAATAAGAAAGGCAATAACCCTCAAGGTAGCATTCGACAATTGACAATCAGTGCTAAAATGTAGCTAAAACTACGAAACTCCAATCTTGGGAGTACACGAAGCTACCCTATGCTTAAATCCCTGAAAACATACACACAGGCCTGGGAAAGGCTAACATATGATGTCAGTGGCACAGAGAGGCCAGACAGGGTTGCTGCATGTACCTTCTGCGCCTCTTTGATCAGCTGATCGCAGTAGTCCAGCCAGGAGAGGAAGGAGATGAGCGCTCTCTTCCCCACGAACGCGGCCGCGTCCTCCTTCAGGTTATACGCGTCCAGCCTGCCAATCGCATGCAAGCGCATCAAACACACGCGTATTCAAAACACTGTCATTGTTGTACCATTGCCTCCTGAAAAGCTCTGGAGCAATGTGAGGTTAAGGGCCTTGCGCACAGGCCCCCAACAGCTGTGCAGATCTTATCATGGCTCCACCAGTCATGTACCTTAACCTCTAGGCTACAGGCTGCCCTCACACAGAACAGAACAGAACAGGAGCACTGAGATGACTGCCGCAGTAGCAGCGCAGAGATGCCCACCCCCAGTTGACGGACTCCACGGTCTCGATGTCCAGCGGGTCCATAGCCTGTGGCAGGGCCTGGTAGAAGGTGGTCAGACGGTCTGTCAGGAGCTGGCACAGGGTGGTGTTCTCCGTCAGGCACTTGGCAGCGGCAGGTTCCGGAAGGCTGACCAGCAGCATGAGGCCCTCGCAGGCCTTCACCACGATCCGCCCATCCTGGAACGAACGCACGGGGGTCAGTACGAGAGGGGCACATAACCTCAGCACACATAGGGTCAGTACGAGAGGGGTATATAACCCTGACACACATAGGGTCAGTACGACAGGGGTATATAACCCTGACATACACACATATACACACACATACGGACAGTACATAACCCTGACACATACCCACAACCAGTCAGTACTGCAGGGATATGCACTCAAATAAGAGATTCCACTCCAAAAACCCCCGACACGCACACAACCAGTCAGTACTGCGAGATATGCACACACAACCTTCGCATTAAACCATAGTACACCAGTTTTGTTCTGGGGCTCCAATTTGATATAACCGCATGACCAAATATCAGCTGTGTTGCCAAGTGCTTACTGTTGCATTAAGTTAACATGAATAGTTGTTAACATGAATAACCTGACATACATATGCATCAATTAAACATGAAATAAAATGTTCATTAGTCAATATTCATCTGCTAACTAACAAATTAGTTCCATGAATATTAATACATTAGTAAGCCATAGGATAAACATACAATTAGTTAACCATTAACAAATACATTAGCTGCTTTTTTTCTTTACAATATGAATTCACATTAACTAATGTAGTTATAAACATGAATTAATCATGTACAAATACATCAAAACAAAGCTGTGATCACCCCGACAGCACCCGTGATTTTCAACACCTGCCTTGTCGAAAAAGTTGCTCTGCAACTTCAGCCCGAACCATGACAGACTGCACTATCGCTAGGGTATGTAACCATGACACACACAGTACAAAGGGTAAGCACAATAGGGTTATGTCACAGCTCCGATATGGGCCTACACAGCACTGAGCACTGAGCACTGAGCACTGAGCACTGAGCACTGAGCACTGAGCACTGAGCACTGACCGGACTCTTGGTGAGGTTGAGCAGGGAGTTGACGAGGTTGTAGCTGGGATTGTGATTGGACGGGGGAGCGTTCTGAGGCTCCGCCCTCGAGTCCCCCGCGCTCTGCGATTGGCCCGTGTCTGGAGACGAGGCTTTACTCGGTTCCGCCACGTCGCCCACGCCGCCCTCCAACCCGCTAGCACCTGCAGCTCCGGCTTTGGCCCGGTTCTGTGAAGAAAGATCATACGCAGGTTCTCACACCTGGAAACTGTGCAGTGTGTAAAGCAGGAAGTCCTTACAACTGTCATCTAGAGCACTGGTCCTCACACCTGGTCCTGCAGAGCCGCAGGGTGTGCTACTTTTTGTTGTTGCTCAGCACTAAATCTATCAATTAAAGCAATTACAGTTAACTCGCCTCACCTTGTTTTTGGGTCTGAATTGGTTGACTGATTTTAGGACAAAAAATACTTTGCTGTTCTCGACCGATCTTGCCTGGTGCAACTGAGCCAACCAAGATAACCAGAAGGCAGAGTTCACAATTCTTGTGAGTATTTCATAGGTTCCAATACACCAGACAAGTCAATCAGTCTGCTATTAGCCTCAACGGCCAGAGTTTCCCTGGTCCAGAGCACTCGTGTCTAAATCTGTGCACTGTTGGTTAGTCGGGGCATACTGCAGGTGGTGCTCGTACCTCCAAGAAGAAGTTGATGAGGTACGGGTCCTGTTTGAGTTTGGCGCACACGATGCAGAGGAACTGGATCTCTTCGTTCTCAGTGGGAGCAGCCAGGACCTCCCCGCACAGACGAACCAGTTTCTGAGACAGGAGAGACGGAGAGAGGGACTAGGCTTTTGCTCAGCACAATGAGATCTCAAACATGTATAGACAAACCTATGCTGACACAGACACAGACACACCTGTTGTGACGGACGTTTTGCCTGCAAACGTGCACAACCAAATAAACATGAGAGGGAAAACTACAATATGCAAACACTTACAGTATGAAAATACAGTTTGCAAAACATAGACACAATGAAATAGCAGACCACCCAATCCTGTCCGTTAACCGCCCCCTTCCCTCACCTCCCAGATCTCCCAAATTAAATTATATAGCATTACAGCGGACAAAAGCACTTGCAGAGACAGAGGCCTCACCTGCACAGGCCTGTGGACATTTATGTGGGGCAGAAGAGGCTGGCGGATTCTCCCCAGCAGCTTGGTGTAGAAGCCCAACACCTGCTGTTTCATTCCAGGCGGGCACTGCAGGTGGAATGGGCTCAATGTCATTAATAAATAAAAACAGGATGTAATACTCATGGTATAGAAAGAAAAATACCCAACACGCTACAAGCCAGCTAAAAAAAGAGGATCAAACAGGCGCTCTACAATCAGGAAAAATAGACTACATGAGACCCGAAATAACAGACAGTGGAGTACACCTAACTCCGAGAAATACACTTTGTTTAATTAATTTCTTTAAACCGAATCCGTTTCTATGAGCTCTGCGTGCTCATATCTGCAGGTTTTCCCCTGCACCAAGACTGTCCTTACTAAATACCCTGTCATTGTCTTAAAGATGAGAAATGAGCACTGATTGGTCCCCTCCTTGAAAACAGAGTAGCTAGGGGCCATCTGATTGGCTCCCTACATGACTGGGTCATGCTTACATCTGCTTTGCCCAGGGTGTAGAGGGTCTCCAGGATTTTGTGGTGCAGAAGGTACTCCATGCAAGGCCCGGTCTCACCAGACTCCCGCTCGCTCTCTTCCTGGGTCAAAATGTCCAGCATTTGTTCCAGGTGAGACGGGATGTTGGTGTCCGTCACTGGGGCCTTGTCATCTGTGTTAAAAATGCAGAACCAAGAGCCATGCATGAGGATATCTGTCAGAATCTGATTGTAATAGGCTTCACTTCAGTGCAGAGATCATCAGCTCTCCCTCAAATTCAAATCCAGCCCTGGCTTTCTTTTCTTCCAGGTAATTGGCGCTACTGATTGGCCAGACTGTCTTTGGAAAACCAGCAGCTCTTAGCCCTTGAACTGGCAGAATTACCTGATGTCTCTATGTAGTAATGTGTGATAGCTTTCCAGTGGTAGACAAAGTCTTCTTGGAGAGGAAGAGAAGGCGCCAGCTGCAAAAAACAAAACAAACAGACAAGAATCGGGTCAAATGCATAGTCCCAGAAATCCCCGCCTGTCGTTTATGCCTCTTCAAAAAAGCAATCTAGTCCAGTCCCACAAGACTACACTGACAAAGGACTTCAAATCTAAGTGTTGTTAATTGTACAGCTGGCGTAGCTGGCTAGGACAATTCGGTGTCTCACCCTCGGTACCACAATCACGGTTTGTCTAGCTAGCTACACCGCTACATGAACAACGTATGAGCATTAAGCAGCACAATTAGGTTCCAAGTTACGCAATTTCCAAACGAAATAGACGACCGTATTGTCAGCAGCAAATTCGTAGGATTGGGTAATATGATAGACTACTTGGCTATACACCGTTCCAAATAAGCGAACAGTAACGTTATGCACCTTTAATTAGAGAGCAATAAGATGTATAGGCAGTAAAACACCTATTTTGGTGAAAGTATTTAGTGAATGCTGGCAAGCAGGATTTATTCTCGCTAGCAGTCATCGTAGGCTAGTTAGCTAAGCAATTGTTTACCAAACCAAATGCATAAGCTTGTTAGCGCTAGAGCTAGCTAATTAGCTAACGTTAACTTAGCTAGGTTTGAACGATGATTAACGAACATTACGAAACGTTAGCTAGCAATAAGAGATTGAGATTGCGTTCGTCAATTAAAAAATCGAAACATTCCCCATTAGATTATTGTTATTGATTATTGTTATTATTTGTAGTATAACTAACCATTTAACTAACCATATTTTCCAAGGCTAGCAGAGGGCCTATACATTTGGTTACTGAGCTACTCCAGCTAACTAAGCTAATGCTACATAGCTAGCAGGAAATATCACATTCTAATCAACTATTTGTTTTTACATACAGATGTTGTCGTTAAATGAATACAGTGCCGCCTCCCAAAACGCCACAATTGTCCTGCCTTGATTTAGAAGCATATTCCTACATTTGCTACAGAATGCAATCAGCTAACGTCAGCTAGTTTTAGGCCCATACCTATCCCCCAGGTTTCTTGGGACCACTACGATTTGCCTTGTATCCCCTCCCAGCTAAAAATAAAATCCACTCACCGCCTCGACAGCGTGCTGGAGGATGGAGGTGAATTTGGAAAACATCTTGTTTTTGGACTGAAGAAGTTTCTCCCGAGAAGACCTAGAGAATTCCTCTATCTTCTTTCTATTACTACCGCCGCGATCCAGATTGGAGTTTTCATAAGGTGACCCTACACACCCCAGAGAAAAATAAAATTCGATTTAAACAAAACGGTAAAATAGACAATCCACCCGACGTCGTCACAGCTGCTGTACTGTAAACATTCAGAGAGGGAAGACGTCGGGTAACGTTAGCATTGGCTAGCTAGCTCCATGACAGGACACCGTGGCACTTCCACATCAGAGTGCGAAGAATGACGATTCCACCGCCATCTACGGGAGCAGGGGAGAAACACAGCTCTACCGCTGTCTGGACCTGGTTGCCAGGCTGATTTCAAAAAGGCATAACACTTCATATCATTAAAAAACACACAAAAATAAACAAAACAATTACAGACAAAATAAAGGGTAGTAATCTCAATTCCAAAATGACAAAACGGTCAATGGATTTCATACAACAACTAGCTTGTAATTACGGATAAACATGACTGGGAATTTGGGAAAGCTAACTAAAATCTGTGTTGGTCATTTGGTGAACAATCAACCAGAGGTGTGGAGCTTTTCTGTCTACTTTCAGATTTTCATACTGCTCAGAAAAAAAGTTATGTTTAAAAAAAAAAATGGCTTAAAGGCTTACTACATCAGCACCACTTAGTGTATGTCTTCCAAACTTCTAAGACATGTAGATATTTTGGTTAAGAACAGCCACAAGGAAAATTAAGCATAGCTGTTGTGCCCTTGAGCTTGGCCCTTAACCCCACATTGCTCCAGGCGGGATTGTCTCCTGTTTAGTCTAATCAACTGTGAGTCACTTTGGATAAAAGCATTAGCCAAACATCATATTGTTTCAAAGAGAACCTGAATTCACAATAAAACATACTTCCATGACTTTCTACATCAGCACCACTTGGTGTATGGTATCCATTTGAAATACTAGTTAATATCTTGGTTAAGAGCATCCACAAACGAAATATGATTGCAGTAATGGGTACAGCAATGCCGGAACAATTACAAATTAAATTAATGAAAAATTGCGTACAGGTGAAATATAGAAGCTGATGTGAGCTGATCATTCAATATGTGCAACACAAAAGTGTCCTTGAGCAATACACCTAACCCCCAATTGCATGGCAGCCAATCACCATTGGCAGAATAGTCTAAATCTGAATCAAATCAATATTTTTTGTGACCGCCCTTCGGCATTAAAACTGTATCACTTCTTTGAGATGTCCTGCAGTTCTATAAGACAATCTGCAGGGAGGTTGTTCCAAGCATGTTGGAAACTTGCCACAGTTCTTCTGCAGACTTTGGTTGGCTCCTTGGTTCTGATCTCAGACAGCCTTGATCAAGTTTTTATGTTAAAGTAGTCAGTTGCTTACAATAATATGTTACTTTTTGAAAATTAAATACAAAAATGTCTCTGTAAAATTAAATCTTTTGGAAAGTGAATATTTGGAAATCTCAAATGTGTTCTTTTTTACTAAAACACACACACAAAAAACCCATATATAATAAAGTCTAGGGTGCCTAAGACTTCTGCACAGTACTGTATATACTGATATTTCACCCAATTTGTAAATTAAATGCTTTTATTTATGGTAATTTATGATCTCATCCTGAGGAATATGTGAGAATGCTCAGAGAAAGATCAGTCACATCCAGTCTCCAGGCTTTCGGAAGCTCCCACAGGCACTGGGCACCCTCTCTTATGGTCCCAGATACAGTACAACTGATCACCCCAAATAGTTAGATACAGGCAACGTGAGAGCGCACACATGCTTCCAGAGTGGGAAGAGTTTCAGTCATTCACGTTACCTACAAGACATCAGCAAACTCACACGGGGGAAGCCACAGCACTTTACCCAGAATTTAAGTAGCAAGGAGCATTCCCAACTACACCAGTTAAGAACAAGGAGCATTCCCAACTTCACCAGTTAGGAACAAGGAGCATTCCTAACTACACCAGTGACTGTGTCAAGTCAAATGGATGTGCCAACGGGCATTTAAACATGGCAAAAATGTAATGTCTTTTTCAAAAAACATTTAAAGATGTAATGTCTTTTGGTTTTCTGTGTCCACAAACTTTCATCCAAAGAGAAATAAAATAAATAAAGCAGAGTAGCAAGGAACATTCCTCATTGCACCAGCAAACTCACACAGGGGAGTGACCCACTGTGCCCTGTGTGCGAAGCTGACCTAAAGAGACACCACGAGTTACATAGGGGAGAGGCCACATTGTGCCTATTTTGGGAAGTTCAGTAGAGGGGATCATTTTTTATTATTTAAGTGGGACAGCCATTATATGACATTTCCCTCGTACAGAAATAGTGGTAAAAAAGTGGTGAATGTCATGTACACAATTCGAATGGAGCCGTTGTTCAAACAGTCTCTTCTGTCACTGATTGATTATGCTAGGCAAAAACATATCCATATCAACAGATATGTCTTTCTGCATCAGCAGATTTGGTTTCAATGTACAAGTAGGCCTATCATTTTGTCTTTTGTGTAAGATTCTCATTCCTCAAATTTACCCTGCCACATTGCAGTTTTGTTTGCATGCGCAAATAATTGTTAATTGCCCAGATTGGATCTATAATTCCTGTTGAAACCTGCAAGTCAGTTTAGCACAGGGGTGCACAACAAGGGCCGATCCATTTCAAGATTTTGTGCCAACTTCTGGTCTTGATAATTCAATCTCAATCATATCTTATCATGTGTATGAGTACCAGGTACAGCTGCAGAGTGCAAGTGTATCCGAATGATTTTAGTACAGGATTTAACCAGGATAATATATAGAGCTGTCAGCAAATTAAAAACAAAATAATTGGTTGGAACAAAAACCATCCCTTGCGGAACCATGATGGACAATTACTGAATGTGTTTTAGAACTCATTTCATATGGATTTTTCTCTTTTCTAAAAAATTATGACAATCCATTTTGTCTTTCTAGAATCAACGTTTATTTTGCCTTGTACAGTAGGCTATAAAAAAACTGATTACACATGACATGTAATTCAGAATATCATACAGAATGCTTACTGTCTCTAATTTCAAATATTACAATACAAGTTGAAAACCTTTTGCTTGTTGCAAGTTGGATAATCTTTGACTCTTGTCCTCAGAAATGTCCTTGGTTTTCATTAGAATGATTTTGTGTGATAGCAGCATTAATTGTGAATAAACATTTTAAAATGTAGCAATGATTGAATTCTAAAACTGAAGTGTATAGTTATGCATTAAGGCAATCTGAAACTATTGTTAAAAAGGAGTCACAGAAATCGTTAAAAAAATAAACGATCAAATAATGATTTTTAATTGCATTATTATTCACTAGACTGCTGTAGGAGTGCCTACAGGGACACCTGGAGGATAACAATTGAAATGCAAATTAAAATAACAGTGTGTCACATAATGGTTGTCTTAAAAATATAATTATTGTGGACTTGCACGACTGTACTTTGGGATTTAATTCTACAACTCTATAACAATTAAATATTTAAGTCATTAATATTTAGGATTAATTAATATAAAGACACAATAAATGTTTAGGATTATGGATTGAAAATTGGTTCTCCACATTCCTCAGTGGATGTGTGTTCCTGGTTTAGACAGGAACCTTAGACAGGTACATAAAGATATTTTGGGATTCTGCTGTAGACAATGAGCCACTATGCATCTTAATTTCAATAATATACACCAGTAAATCCAAATGTTCCTTCATCAGTTTTCCAAAGCTGGAATGAAAGGAAATTGTGTATTACACATACCACCAGGCAGTGCTGTAGCAAGAAATTATTTTTTATACATACCACCAGGCGGCGCTGTAGTCAATCGAATGACATTAAAGTGTCCTGCAGTTTTGATCATTTATTCTATCATCTGCATTATATGAAAGCATTTTCAGAAGGATATTTTGGGACCAATTCCCACAAAACTATTACATTTTTTGCAAATACAGCTATAAAAAAAATTTTTTTTTCTCAAAACTGCAAAATCATGAAATAGTTGTTTCTCCTGAAATATTTTTTTCTCTTGCAAATGACTGTGTGAAATCAAAAACTTTCGTTTTATATGTCCACAAACTTTCATACAAATAAATAAACAAATAACCCTCCCCTAGCCAGACAGCATGGAATATAATGTCCTTTATTCAGTATAAATGCCTGGCAGGCCTCAGCACTGATGCTGTGGCAGGCCACTTCCGTGGCCTGAAGGAGAGTAGGTTACAAATTGGAATAAACCTTCCAGCAACAGGACAAGAAAACATTCTCAGTGGAGTTCATGAAAGATGATCACCATTGTCATGCATCGCTTGCCTCAAACCAGTCCCGCATGACTGATGGAAGCTCATATTGTCCCTCTACTGCACATTGAACAATAAACCTCCTAGTCTGGGCAAATTGCATGTTTTGTTGAGTTCCTTGCAGATCCTTTCTTGTTCAGAAATATTCTCATTCTGTGTCTTTTATACACTGTATTATTTTCTTCCTACAGATATTAAAGCCTCGGAACTGAGAATACTATTCCAAAACCTTAATCTTTTGTTCCTTTAAGTACCTCATGGTTGATTTTGAGGTACATTTTGATCATTGTCTTGTTGAAATATCCAATCACTTTTCAGCTTCAATTTCTTTACTGACTCTGGGACATTAACTTTGACAATTTGTTGATATAGTTGAATCCACCCGCACAATATTTCCTGTGTGCTGGTTGCCATACAAGCATAGCGTCAACCCCATCCTTATAGGTTGGCAAGGTGTTATTTTCTCCAAATGTATGGTAGTTTGGCCAAATAGTTCAATCAGTGGCTTATCTAAGGGTTGTGTTACATACTTCAGATGTTGATTTTTATGATGAGATCACAGGAAATGTTTATTATGATTTTTGTGTATGCGATACTGTACAGTGCACCACTACTCCAGCATCAGCTAAACCATTCTGCAGGCACTTTGTTATTTGTTATTTGAGTTTTGCTGAGCAGTCTATGAGCAGTCCAAAAGGAGATTTTCTTGGTCTTCCAGATCTTGCCTTCACTTCAATGGAAGTTAGTGTCCCCTTAACGTCCATTTCTTAATGATGTTCCTGATAGAGAAAATTCCAAGCCGGAAGCACTTAGATGTTGTAATATTGCATGGTTAACTGTGTAGCCTGCAGAGGTTGTATTAACTTCTTTTCATTTAAAGAATAAAGAAAACATTCAATCTGTACATCATGATATTGCCACCCACAATGACTTTGTACTGTAGGCCAATCTTGTTCTAATTTGATATTTGAGAATATTTGATATTAAATGAATACAGTCTGGTGTGAACTATTCTCAAATTAAAATTCTGACAAAAAATGTTTTCAAGCTGTTGAAAAACTGAAAAGTGGATCTAGATAAAGTCAGTGCCAGAACAAACCTGCAGTTTGCCATCTGCCATATATCCACCAGGTAGTCTAATTTACTCCTTGTCTCTTGCATATTGCCAAGAAAATAGCTGGCTAGTTTTAAAACTCATTACTTGGTGTGACAAAGAAATGAACTTACAAGCTTTTAAAATGTAATCATTTGGCACACACATTTAGTGATTGGATTTAAACCAAGTAGCAAGTCAGTGCACTCTGAGAAATAAAGGTGCAGTGGAGGTGCATTTTTGTGCTTTGGGGAAGAAATCTGCCAACGCTACCCAATATAATAATATCATATTGGGGTAGGCCTACTAATAAGCATCTTTTCCAAGCAAAAAGGATGATGTACAAATGAATTATGTATTTCTGGCTAGGGGTACAATTTTATGTACATTACCGGGTACCATATCAATGACAAGTGTTCGTACCTTTAAAAGTACTTTTTCAGGCCAGTGTAGCTTCAGTGACGTGCAGGCAGTCTGATATACACTCTCAGAAACAAAGGTTACGAAAAGTGCCCAAAAAAGTACAAATGCTTGTCACTCGGGCGGTACCCTATAGGCATACAAGTGCACTCCTAGCCAACAATATATCATTAATTTGTACCTTTTTGCTTGGAAAATGTACTCATTTGTAGCCAAAGAGAAAATTAGTGTACTTTCATAGTACATTTGGGAAAAAAGAACAAGAAAGTATGTCCACTGTCACTTTACGTCTGTGAGTGTAAGACCACAGGTTTTTGATGGGATTTAAATCTGGAGACTGAGATGGCCATTGCAGAACATGGATGTTGTTTTCACGTAACCATTTCTGTGTGGATTTTCATGTATGTTTGGAGTCATCGGGCCTCATATTTTCTATCAATATTTTCTTAAATCCATGTGTAAATTTATGTGTGATCAGTACCGAACTAACAAATTCTGCCAGATTTATCAAACACCCGTAGAAGCATCTTTTCATACCCACATGTGTATGTTGATAAATACCAATCAATCATAAACAAAAAGCACATGCACAGAACTTGTGATTAATATACATCGACCTAAAATACCTTATAAGGACCACAGAATTCAATTTCAGTAATATTTTGTAGCATATCCTTTGCACGCAATGACTGCTTGAAGTCTGCTGGGTGTAGTCTCAGGTGATACTCTGCCAAGCCTGTATTGCAGCCATCTTTAGCTCATGCTTGTTTTGGGGGCTAGGCCCCTTAAGTTTTCTCCTTAGCATATGAAAAGCATGTTGATTTGAGTTCAGATCGGATAATTGACTTGGCCACTCAAGAATTTACCATTTACTAGCTTTGAAAAACTCCTTTGTTGCTTTAGCAGCTTACTGTAGAACTGCTGTAGAAGTACTTGCTCTTTTAAGTACTTCGTGGCAAACTGTTTTTGCAACTAACTAGTGGTTTGAATCTTGCAGTGTAGCTTGGTCATTGACAAAGAGTGTCTCCTGAAGAGTGTTTTTGATCTGTCGGACATGTGTTTGTGAATTTTTCTTTATTATGGAGAGAATTCTTCTGTCATCCACTGTGGAGGTCTTCCTTGGCCTGACAGTCCCTTTGTAATTAGTAAGCTCGCTAGTGCTCTCTCTTTTCTTAATGTTACAGTCATTCCCTAATGGTCCCGCCCCTTTTTGGCCTTTATTTATTTTGTTATTTTGTTTATTATGATTATTAGTGGTTATGAAGGCTTGGCTTGAGGTGAGGGTGGTTATGGTGGTTATTGTGATGTGGATGTGACTGCAACCCCGTGTGATGCGTTTCCGGGTGTTGGAATGCGCAAAACCAAGTTTGAAAGGGGGCGGATGCATCTGGTGAGAGACCGAATGCTGGCGGTGTCGCTGAGTGCTGAAAGACACGGTCCGTTCGTTGGAGCCTTCATCTCATTGCACGCAAAAACCAAGCCAAGTCAAGCTGGTTAACTTTTAGAAACCAAACCATAAAACTTAAACGACGTGACTTAGTGACTGGGCTGTCCACCATGGAGCTTCGCACAGTAAGATCCTTCCAGTTTCTACTAGGGGTGTGGGTTAACCGAAACTGATTTGTAAACGTTTACAAAAAATTGATAACCGATAACCACATTTTTTTTTTAAAGCTCAAAATAAATGCACGTTCATCACCAGGCGTATTATTGCGGTTCTAAACAAGCTTCAGTATTTTGAGGAAGCAATCAGGGGTTTTAAACTGCAAACAGGGTATTGAATGCTACAGTATTAGAGTTATCAAATAATTCCTGTAGCTGTTGGTTGACTTATGGCTTATTGTAACGTTATGTCGTTTTTTAAGGTTCACAAAAGATCTGTGTTTATCCTTTGACACGCAAATTGAACATAGCTTTGCACTATGCTGTATCTACATAAAAATAAACAAAGCAATACATAATTGGACAAATGTTGCACAAAATATGAAAATACGCTGTTTACAGTCAATCCACAAGCTACAGTCATACAAGCAAGCAATCTGCAGCAATTTCAGAGGGTTAAGAATGCAAACACGGCATGGAATTGAATTCTACAGTACTATGGTTGTCAAATAATTTCTGTGCATTTTAAATCTGAAACTGTTAGTTCACTTATGGCGTATTCTACGGCGTTTTTCTATCTGTGTTTATTCGTTGACACAAATTCAAACTACCGGCAAACTGCACTTTTCTTTCCACTATGCGATATCAAGATAAAAATAAATAAAGCAATACATTATCATTAGGCAGTATTGTCTGTTAGTTTTATTTGTTATTCTTGTATAGTTATTATTTTTCATTATTATGTCTGGTTTTCTGTTTAGATTTCAGGGCGGCCTGTAGCATAGTGGTTAAGGTAAATGACTGGGACATGCAAGGTCGGTAGTTCTAGTCCCGGTGTAGCCACAATAAGATCCGCACAGCCGTTGGGCCCTTGAGCAAGGCCCTTAACCCTGCATTGCTCCAGGGGAGGATTGTCTCCTGCTTAGTCTAATCAGCTGTACGTCGCTCTGGGTAAGAGCGTCTGCCAAATGCCAATAATGTAATGTAATGTAATATTCATTGCACTCATTTTCCCCTGTGATGTCTGTGTCTTTCTGTAGAGCCCGAGTAACTTCCATCTGGTTTCAGAATTTCCTGGTTTCCCACGATTCCTTCTTAGTCTCGTTTTCTCTTCCTGCTTTTTCTCCATTCATGTTTGTAGATAACACTAATCTACTAATAACTACGAACATAGATTTTATGTACCAACCAAGATTTTGTACAGGACTAAATTAGATTAACACACTGTCTGTCTAACTAACTTACAGTCACTAGTTTTGGGTAATTGTAATCTAATCATGTAAACTAACAGACTAACTAACTAACTCTCTCTACTTCGATACTGTCTTCATGCATCCCTCATCATTGTATTATTGCCTGTGATGTTTCTCACCTGATGTTTATTTGTTAGATCATCCTCACTCCCATGCCCCGCCTAGCTTGTCTCATCCCTCTGTGTATTTAAACCCTAGTCTCAGTAGTGAACCTTGTGAGAACGTTGATCTATTTGTATGCCTGTTATACTAGAGATTCCTGGGACACCCTTTGCCTGACTTTGAGGTTGCCCTTCTGTTTTGTCTGCCTTTTGGTTTTTGGTTTTTTTCTTTATATTCTTTTTGACTACGCTCTTGCCCTGCCCTTTTTGCACCTCGCATTTCTGATTATCTGGATTTTTGACCCTGGACTGCTTAACTACTATTCTTTGGCATCTCGATTTTGGCATTGTCTTGGATTACTGGTTTTTGATATTGGGCTGTTAATAAACAATGATTTCTGATTATCCCCTGGTCTGCGCTTGGGTCTCCTGAATAATATGTTACAGGCTATTTATCCATCAGATATTGAAAGCGAAAATGCCCTGCTTGGACACGTTAATCTGACCACCACGATTGTCCCACGCCATACAACATGCAAGTTTACCGTTTCATAAAAATACATCAAATTGTTTCATGTATTGGCATGAAAGTAAAATCATTAGACCAGTCGTCAAATAGACTTGGTGTTATATCAGGCAAATACTGCGTGACCATGGAATTTTGAGTGCACAACCCCATCTTTAACAAAGTTGTTAACGGCAGAATATTTACAGATTTCAAGCCAATCAAGTCTATCAGACAGAATCCATAGAGAAGAGGGATGAAAACATGAACAATTATCATTTTAATTGATGCCTTTTTAAGAAATGACACACGATCGACCAGCATGCCTGAACTACAGGGCTTTAATTACAGATTTCTGCAAATGTGCACAATTTGTAAATGCAAATATTTAATTTGGCAATTAGGCTGACTATTATCTCACTTACAATGTTGACAATTAACTACTGAGATGGCCCAATATAAAGTTTCAATTTCTCAGTAATACAGTTTAAAAAAGAGAGCAAAAGCCCCCTAGCGGTCATAAGCAGTAACGGTTAACCGTTTAAAATATGGGATGGTAAACGGTTAAAAAAACTGATGATTTGTCACATCCCTAGTTTCTACCATTCACCTTGCTTCACCTCAAGCCATACAGCTAATTGGAACTACCTGGTCCACTGTGTAGCCTAGCCACTGGTTTTGCTGTGGGAGAGTAGCTACCCCTAGACTACGGCTAGTTGGTTATTGCCAACTATTTAAAGAAATCTCATGCAAACCTCGACTAGTCCAGTACATTAATTATGTTCCAAACTGTTGATTTTGGTAAGCCTAATGTTTGGTCGATGTCTCTAACCATTTTATTCTTTTTCCTGTTTTCATCATGGGTTCTTTGACTTTCATTGGCATAACTTTGACAAACAGCAATACGTTTCCAAAGGTGATTGAAAGACTAGCGGAAAAACTAGGTGCTGAGATCTCTGAGGAGGCAATTATACACACCTGAGCAATTACCTGTGATGCCATGTGTCCCAAACATTATGGTGCCCTGAAATAGGGGGGACTATGTGTAAACACCACTGCATTTTTTACATGGTGAAACCAAAATGTACAGTGGTGTGAAAAAGTGTTTGCCCCCTTCCTGATTTCTTAAATTTTTTGCATGTTTTCACACTTAAATGTTTCAGATCATCAAACAAATTAAAATATTATTCAAAGACAACACAAGTAAACACAAAATGCAGTTTTTAAATGAAGGTTTTTATTATTAAGGGAGAAAGAAATCCAAACCTACATGGCCCTGTGTGAAAACGTGATTGCCCCCCTGTTAAAACATAACTTAACTGTGGTTTATCAAACCTGAGCTCAATTTCTATAGCCACACCCAGGCCTGATTACTGCCACACCTGTTCTCAATCAAGAAATCACTTAAATAGGACCTGCCTGACAAAGTGAAGTAGACCAAATGATCCTCAAAAGCTAGACATCATGCCGAGAGCTAAAGAAATTCAGGAACAAATGAGAAAGAAAGTAATTGAGATCTATCAGTCTGGAAAAGGTTATAAAGCCATTTCTAAAGTTTGGGACTCCAGCGAACCACAGTGAGAGCCATTATCCACAAATGGCGAAAACATGAAACAGTGGTGAACCTTCCCAGGAGTGGCCGGCCGACCAAAATTACCCCAAGAGTGCAGCGACGACTCATCCAAGAGGTCACAAAAGACCCCACAACAACATCCAAAGAACTGCAGGCCTCACTTGCCTCAGTTAAGGTCAGTGTTCATGACTCCACCATAAGAAAGAGACTGAAAATGGCCTGCATGGCAGAGTTCCAAGACGAAAACCACTGCTGAGCAAAAAGAACATTAAGGCTCGACTCAATTTTGCCAGAAAACATCTTGATGTTCCCCAAGACTTTTGGGAAAATACTCTGTGGTCTGACGAGACAAAAGTTGAACTTTTTGGAAAGTGTGTGTCCCATTACATCTGGCGTAAAAGTAACACCGCATTTCTGAAAAAGAACATCATACCAACAGTAAAATATGGTGGTGGTAGTATGATGGTCTGGGGCTGTTTTGCTGCTTCAGGACCTGGAAGACCTGCTGTGATAAATGGAACCATGAATTCTGCTGTCTACCAAAAAATCCTGAAGGCGAATGTCCGGCCATCTGTTCGTGACCTCAAGCTGAAACGAACTTAGGTTCTGCAGCAGGACAATGATCCAAAACACACCAGCAAGTCCACCTCTGAATGGCTGAAGAAAAACAAAATGGAGACTTTGGAGTGGCCTAGTCAAAGTCCTGACCTGAATCCTATTGAGATGCTGTGGCATGACCTTAAAAAGGCGGTTCATGCTCAAACCCTCCAATGTGGCTGAATTACAACAATTCTGCAAAGATGAGTGGGCCAAAATTCCATCACAGCGCTGTAAGAGACTCATTGCAAGTTATTGCAAACGCTTGATTGCAGTTGTTGCTGCTAAGGGTGGCCCAACCAGTTATTAGGTTTAGGGTGCAATCACTTTTTCACACAGGGCCATGTAGGTTTGGATTTTTTTTCTCCCTTAATAATAAAAATCTTCATTTAAAAACTGCATTTTGTGTTTACTTGTGTTGTCTGACTAATATTTAAATTTGTTTGATCTGAAAAATTTAAGTGTGACAAACATGCAAAACAATAAGAAATCAGGAAGGGGGCAAACACTTTTTCACACCACTGTATAAAAATACCCTTTAATAAAATCTGAGAATGTGCATTTGACCACACGTTAATTGTACGATTCCAATTCTAAAATTGTGGCAAATCAGAGGCAAATCAAGACATAATGGGTCTTTGTCACAAACGTTTTGGAGGCAGTGTAGTTTTCCCTGTGGTGCTTATTATACGCTTTTTTTATTTTCATCAAAAATGCCAATAATTCTGAAGCTGACATTGTTTGCAAGTAAGGTAGTCTGGACAAATAAACAAGCAAACAAACAATTGGTTTGGGCTCATCCAGATTTATTGGAGGCAAGTGCTTTAGGCAACCTCAATTTCATCTGTTGGTTGGTCCACACAGATTCTGCATTTCCGATCCGACTGATCATCACCCTGATGTAAATGGATCATCATCCAGCTATGACCATCTTAAAATTACCAGCGACCAGCTGTTTCAAAACCTAGCTTGAGCTGTGCAACAGTAACACATGACTTGGGCCTTACTTTGCCATATAAAGCCATTTACAAGACAATCTATTAACAGTTCACATTTTAAACACATCAACATAACAGATAGTTTGCTCACTGGAAGCTAATATTCGAAGTATTGGAAAACTATTGAAAACAGGCCACTCACTGTTAGGCCAAACCGTTTTCAGTAGAAAATGGACAAACTGCATAATGTGGTTAATTGTTCAGGTAACCTTGATTTTTTAAAATATAGCCTACGTCTGGGCCTGCATTTAAAGCGATCGTCTTTGAAGTCATAAGATGCTCGATTTCGCATTCTTTAAATCACGCAGTTTCCCTAAGGTTTATAAAACTGAAATTATAACGTACAGCCTGCTCGTAAAAGAAGACATGGAAAACATTCGTATTAAAAATTGTTCCATGGAGTTGTATGAAATTTTAATAAGTGTCATTAATGTTTCATTCTTACTATTCAATTTGATTTTGTACAAAGCTGGCATGCGTATTTCTGTGCAGGACACGCCCAGCTGTGCAGTCTATTTCTGTATTGGCTCGCGTTTGCCCTTTCTTATTCCACCGCTTACTGTTATTATTGTACCCGCTGTTCCATCGCTGCCATTCGCTAGGGCAGACAAAACAGGCAATTGACGATTACTTCTGGAAGTAGCGGAAAACGTAACTGAATTCGGAAAATATTTTTCTTCATTTCTTTTCTCCCTTTGACAATCAGAGTGGAAATTTCACTGCCTTTCTGCAAGACATGTCTACAAGAGGTGAGTGGTGGGGCTTCTCTTATGCTGCGGTACGTCTAGTGAAAAGAGAAGCAAGCGGGTTTGCGTGCACTAAGCTATTGTAGCCCACTGCACGGTGGTCTTCGTTTACATTGGCTCAGATGGTTCGAAGTATCAATAACATTGCAAAGCTTGAGTGGGGATGTGCTCCTCTTTAATGATGGCGTCGGCGTACCTGTCTATCTGTAATCGTCTTTGTTGGTTCTACCACGGCTTCTAATGTCACGATTCTAATGTCAAGTCCATAATGGCTAGATTTCATTAGCGACTTAATTCTTCCCAAACTGTAGCCTACGTTCGCGTGGGTACGTAGCCTACCTTTTTTTAAACGCAGCCTAATGTGTGTGGTTGATTCTTTCTATATAGCCTATTCCCAGGGACCCTTTCTTTGAAGTCAATTTATCGACCGAAGTGGCTTTCCATAGCTTTAATTGAATTAGTGCTTATTATTAAATGATGGTGTCTATATGAATCATGCCGTAGCCTACTCTACATGCATACAAATATGTTTATTGCTCTTATATCCTGCTGGTATACCCGTCTGAAAGAAGGTATGCATTGTGGATCCGCAACGGAACGTGGTCAGTGCACATAAAATATTTTGGCCTGAGCAATAGTTCAAATTTTGCTAATGCATATTTTAATTGGCCAGCTCTTAGTATGCACGACGATGTTTATTTTCCGTATTATAAGATGCTATCGCACGTCACGGTCACCGCGTCCCACGTCAGTTGGCTGTACATTTCAGCGAGCTTTTCCACCAATGGTCCAGTGCCGTTCCATCGTCGACTCTCGTCATTCCAACAAAAAAAGAAAGAAAATATGACAAAGAAATAAAAAATAAGGCCTACAGTTCCATAATAAAGTAAACATATATTCACAAACAAATGCATCACTATAATAATAATAATAATAATAATAATAATTATAATTATAATTTATTATTATTATTAGGCTATGCTAGTGATAACTGACACGTGTCCTGAGATTTGTTCTTATCGTTGCCAACTGAACCCGGATACAGACGTGGAATTTCATGAGCAAACTGAAATACGCTATTGACGCTCCAAGTCTGACTAGAGCAGAAATACCCATTCATGTAGTTGAGAATTAGAGACATCCTCAGTTATCTCTTCTCGTTATCTTTCTATTAAGGCTGGCAGCCACTCTAACTATCTCTCTAGACTCTTATTCTCAACCACAGCAGTCAGTGTTTTTACATTTATGGGATTATTTGTTTAAATAAAAATCATTTTGGAAAACGTTTGCCGTCATTGCACTCACTTTGATTTGCAGCATTATTAAATATAAAAATACTCTAAATAAAGTTCTCTCTGGAAACCAGAATCTACCAAAAAGGAACAAATGCTCACTCACTCCCTGTTTGGATTCTGTCTTGTTGATTATGTATATGGTCTAGTTCCCACATACTATTTCAGAGAAAGTATTCCCATGTTATGAATTCCCTTGTGAGATCCATGTTTGTTTTGGTTGATGTGGGGTTAAAGAGGCAGTGGTTGGTATAACCAACAGGATGACATCACAGTAAATCGCTGTGGTTTACTGTCATGGAAACATTGTAAGAACAGAGTGTAGGTGGTGAGTAGGTCCATGATTAATGTTAATGTGGTAGGCTTTATGGCGGATCTCAGGGCATTGGAACGCCATGTCAGTTTTAAGGGAGGGAGGGATCAAAGCTGGCCTGCTTTTCCCATGAAGGAGAAGAGAGAAAATGCTAGAGGAATTGGGTGGGTATGTTAGGAGCCATGGAGTCAGGTTAAATATCTGTAGTCTGGCAAACATCTGGACCAGAACTCACCACGCTGTTATTTTTCTGCCAAGTTAGTCTATGAAGGATACTTGGCCATTTTCAAGGTTGAATTACTGGTTTCATGTGCAGCGGGTTTGTATGCAAAGTGAATGCTCTGCACACAGATACTGTCATTTTAGTTATGTTTTGTTAATGTTCAGAAGTGAAGGATTCGGTTTTGGAGATTGTGCTGGTTTGCTGTGGATTGTGTTGGAGGTGGTCATTATGGGCAGAAAGATTTTGCGTTCATAGGGTTTGTTTTCTTGTTGATTCTTTGTCATGTTGAAGTGCCAAATATCTCAAGCTGTGCCCTCAGTCTGTCAGTGACTCTAATAAGACTTCAGAACTACAGACAGTGGCTGGCAGGTACTAATATGGTTTTTAAGCAATGGTTGATCACTGGATTATAATCCAGATTTTAGTTGCCCATTTTACAACTAGGGGGCCTTTCGCCTGAAGGTAAACTGATTTCATACCTAAAGTATTGTGAGTAGATTAGACCCATATTAGTTTTTTAGCTTTCACCTCTGAGCTTCTATACTTGCTCTACCAAACCAGTGTACAGCTGCCAAGCTTTCAGATGTGTATATTTAAAAGTTTCATGCAAAAATAGTTAAATGCCTGTCCCAGTCACAGTGTCTGGCTGTACCAGTCCCCTAGTGGTGGAACAAACTTCCCTCTCCATACTGCATCTTGGTTCCAATCCCCACCCCCTAGCACTCCCACCATTTTTATAGTTTTCGGAATGGTATTTTTTGTTGTATGTTTGTGTTCTTAGGGTTTGTAGGGAATTTGTCCTTTGGTGTTTGGTTAGCATGGTTAACTTGTGCTGGTGCTTTAGTGATTCAGTGCTTTACTCACTGGTCTGCAAATGTTGACAGCCAGGTCTGATGCTCCTGCTCCTGTAACTCAAATGAATGTACTTATGTTCTCCTACTTTGGAAAAGTCTGTCTGCTAAATTAACGTAATGTAATAATAATGCTGTGGGAGATGGGCACTGTGGTCCAGTCAGATAAGAGTGTGGCCTGGGGAGCTGGCTCTCTCTAGTCCAAATTCAGGCAACTCTCTCTATTTAAAAGGTTAGTGGTGCTGTATCTGTCCTTGATAATGGGAGGGCAAGAAACTTCACCTGGACAGCCGGGCAAGGGTCAAAGTCAAGCATTTGAATTTGGGTTTATGGTTACTGTGCTCATCCAGCACAAAGCTATGCTGTTTATTTTTTACCCTGCAGAACCTTGTGATTCTCACCTGCACACACTCAAACAGAACATTATGATTTTCAACTGTACATATTCAAACAACCTCCAGAGAACCTACCTATTTACGCTCAAACGTAACATCCTGAGTTCTCACCTATGTACAGTACAATAGCAGCGGTGATGTTTCTATTAATATTTATTTTCAATGTTTATTATTTTTTCGGTAAAACTTGAGGACAAACATTTGTTCTGATCTGATGTCTATGTTGACTATTTTCTTATGGTAAGAGTATTACACTTAGTATGATTACTATGTCTCTTGTCAGCTCAGCTGTCTGAGTGGTGCCACACAGACAAGTTCTAGAAGGTTTGACTCATAATCTCACAGAGTGACTTTCTAGTCACGTCTTAATACATATGCCTTTGATTTTATTTACCAGCACACACCAGAGTGTACTCATTTATTTTGTGTCTCATAGTGCTGCGGACAAAGACTGTGTAAAAAGTCTAGATAAGTTCAAGGTTTTCCTGGCTGTACCAGAGGTTTTGGTGGTGCAAGGCCAATCTGACTGTGTCATTGCGACTAATATCGATACCACCTTCGATCCCAATTTTATGCTTTGATAGACACTTAATCCAAGTTTATTATTTCGCTTTTTAAATTAAATTTTCCCATTTTATAAATTTGTATTACAGTTAATTTCAGTGCAGAGTGCCACTGAAATTGCTTAAATTATATCTATGCTATGACTCGGAGTGCTGTAGAGGGGTGTATAGCAAAGCAGGATTAAACAGTTATGTGTCCAGATAACTTTCACAAACTGTCATGAAATGACTACGTTCCAATTTCATTGGTTATTAGCAATCAACTGAAGATGTCTAGGCTGCAAATCTGTAACACTGAAATATAGCCCAATCTTTTTCATAGTTATTCGGCGATTTCCTAATCCTGTTTTATTATGATCTACCCCTCAGATCTGCTGCCTCACACATCCACCCAATGGCTAGCTAGAAAGGACTAGCTTGATAAATATGGGGGCATTTCCTTGCTCTCTGATACTCTGATTTTATCCAAATTATGGCAGTACACTGATTATTGAAATGACCATGTAAACGGCTTTATCTGACAATTTTTATTGGTGTAAGGTCATAAGCATCGTATTCCCAACCCGATTAAACCCCTGGATTTTTTCCAAGTCGGAGATTGTGGAAGAAAATAAGCTTAGCCGCTGTGGACACTGTTTTCGTTGAGCATATGCTAGTTATGGATATAATCATGTAAATATGGCTATCGGAGTAATCACATTACTGATATCCGTGTACACAATCTAAATACTGGCATGAACTGATTACTCCCAATAATCTGTTTGTTGTTATGCATGTAAACATAGCCAATGACTCGCTAGCTTGATGAATAGAGTACAGTCAATTTCTCTGTTAACTGGATATTAGCTTTGCTTTTTGTTGTTAGCCACACATTGTTACTTTGATGGTTGTCTATACTTGTGTACTAAAGTGACCACTTTCTTTCTCCATTGTTGTAATGCATTGTTATTTGAATTACTGCCCTCTTCATGAACCAATCTGCCCATTCTCCCCTGATCTCTCTCATTAACAAGGTGTTTTTGCCCACAGTGCTGCTGCTCCCTGGATGTTTTTTGTTTTTCACACCATCACTTTCAAACTCTTGAGACTGTGTATGAAAATCCCAGGAGATCAGCAGTACTCTGGCACCAACAATCATTCCATGGTCAAAGTCACCTAACCCTCACTGATGTTTTTATTAGGAACACCTGTGCATCTATTTATTCATGCAATTATCTAATCAGCCAATAATGTGACAGCAATGCAAAGCATAAAATCATGCAGATTTAGGCCAGGAGGTTCAGTTAATGTTAATATGAACCCTCAGAATGGGGAAGAAATGTGATCCAAGTGACTTTGATTGTGGAATGATTGTTGGTGCCAGACAGGGTGGTTTGAGTATTTCAGAAAATGTTGATCTCCTGGGATTTTCACAAGCAATTTTGCGGGCAGAAACGCCTTGTTAATGAGAGGTCAGAGGAAAATGGCTGGACTGGTCAAAGCTGACAGGAAGGTGACAGTAACGCAAATAGCCACACATTACAACAGTGGCGTGCAGAAGAGCATCGCTGAACAGACAACACGTCAAACCTGTAAGTGTATAGACTACAGCAGCTGACTTAAGTTTCATAAATACCTAATAAAGTGCTCACTGAATGTTGATCACTTTTATTTCATTTTCTTATGTTTGGTCTGAACAGCAAATGAACGTCTTGACCATGTGTGCATGCATGAGTTGCTGCCACATGACATCTGATTAGACTTTAGCATTAAAGGCCCACATGCATTGTTTTTGTGTTTTTGAGCTTTTCATATGATCTTGGAGCTTTCGTTTTGTGTTAATGATTCAAGTAAAAAATATATATAATTATGGTTGAATTATGCATAGTTTAGAGTATTTTTCCAAGCTCTTTGTAATAAGATTTCCTGTGAATACGTTGTGAACATGATGTATGTTTTTGCATAATTTCCGGATGACGTTGCTAAATGTTAGCACAGAGATCCGACCATTGGGCTCTGGGCGCAAGGTTACGGTCTTTTCAAAAACGTCACATCTCTTTGCGTTTTGTCGGTGTTTTAGTTCTAAGATTTTAGATTTTTAGATTTTAGATTTTAGAAACCAGAAAGCTGACGCTTGTGGGCCTTTAACAAGCTGGCGTACATGTGTACCTAATAAAGTGATCACTGAGTGTATGTTGGCACTCTTCACCTGCCATTCATCTGTCACAACAAAATTGTAATGGCTGCATTCTAAAGCAGAAGCTTGAAACTGCTGGGTTGGAGGGTTTGGGCCTCCATTGCTATGCCAACCGCTCTGCATCCACTCTTGTGGCCATCAAAAATGTTTTAACCAATTTTGTGCCGATTTTAATTGCATTTTCAAGTTTCTCTTTGCGTGCCTCAAAATTGTGATATTACAATTCAGGGAAAACCTAGAAGTCAGTGAATCGAGTATCCAAAGTTAGCCAAGTATGGCACAGGTTACCCCTATAAATCTTCCCACAAGTGTAATTACCCCTCTCTAACCTTCACACCAGTGTAATTACCCCTCTCTAACCTTCACACCAGTGTAATTACCCATCTCTAACCTTCACACCAGTGTAATTACCCCTCTCTAATATTCACACCAGTGTAATTACCCCTCTAACCTTCACACCAGTGTAATTACCCCTCTAACCTTCACACCAGTGTAATTACCCCTCTCTCTCCTTCACACCAGTGTAATTACCCCTCTCTAATATTCACACAAGTGTAATTACCCCTCTCTAACCTTCACACCAGTGTAATTACCCCTCTCTAATATTCACACCAGTGTAATTACCCCTCTCTAACCTTCACACCAGTGTAATTACCCCTCTCTAACCTTCACACCAGTGTAATTACCCCTCTCTAACCTTCACACCAGTGTAATTGCCCCTCTCTAACCTTCACACCAGTGTAATTACCCATCTCTAACCTTCACACCAGTGTAATTACCCCTCTCTAATATTCACACCAGTGTAATTACCCCTCTCTAACCTTCACACCAGTGTAATTACCCCTCTCCCCCCTTCACACCAGTGTAATTGCCCTCTCTAACCTTCACACCAGTGTAATTACCCCTCTCTAACATTCACACCAGTGTAATTACCCCTCTCTCCCCCTCATGCCAGTGTAAATACCCCTCTCTCTTTGACGCCAGTGAGGTATATTCCTGCATTATTGTTTTAAGTGGTCATCGTCAGTGACGCAGGACCATACTGTGCCTTGACATGGGTAAAGCCTGATTTATACTTTGTCGAACCCCCTTGCAGTGTCATATGACAAATTTCCTGTGAATACGTTGTGAACATGATGTATGTTTTTGCATAATTTCCGGATGACGTTGCTAAATGTTAGCACAGAGATCCGACCATTGGGCTCTGGGGGCAAGGTTACGGTCTTTTCAAAAACGTCACAGCTCTTTGCGTTTTGTCGGTGTTTTAGATACTAAAACCAGAAAGCTGACGCTTGTGGGCCTTTAACAAGCTGGCGTACATGTGTACCTAATAAAGTGATCACCGAGTGTATGTTGGCACTCTTCACCTGCCATTCATCTGTCACAACAAAATTGTAATGGCTGCATTCTAAAGCAGAAGCTTGAAACTGCTGGGTTGGAGGGTTTGGGCGTCCATTGCTATGCCAACCGCTCTGCATCCACTCTTGTGGCCATCAAAAATGTTTTAACCAATTTTGTGCCGATTTTAATTGCATTTTCAAGTTTCTCTTTGCGTGCCTCAAAATTGTGATATTACAATTCAGGGAAAACCTAGAAGTCAGTGAATCGAGTATCCAAAGTTAGCCAAGTATGGCACAGGTTACCCCTATAAATCTTCCCACAAGTGTAATTACCCCTCTCTAACCTTCACACCAGTGTAATTACCCCTCTCTAACCTTCACACCAGTGTAATTACCCATCTCTAACCTTCAC
Source organism: Conger conger (assembly GCF_963514075.1). Classification (NCBI taxonomy): domain Eukaryota; kingdom Metazoa; phylum Chordata; class Actinopteri; order Anguilliformes; family Congridae; genus Conger; species Conger conger. Next base: position 25,507,891 of record NC_083761.1, on the reverse strand, counting down.
ACCAGTGTAATTACCCCTCTCTAACCTTCACACCAGTGTAAATACCCCTCTCTCTTTGACGCCAGTGAGGTATATTCCTGCATTATTGTTTTAAGTGGTCATCGTCAGTGACGCAGGACCATACTGTGCCTTGACATGGGTAAAGCCTGATTTATACTTTGTCGAACCCCCTTGCAGTGTCATATGACAAAAATGATGCGTTTTCAACTGAACAAACCGTTGTACGACACTTTTCACGCACCTGTACAATTTTGTTATGTTGCGGAAACTAAATACTTTGTCTTTTGTTGGACAGGACCAACCAGATGGAACACCGGAAGTCTTTGTCATGGATACGTCTTGCTTCCAAAAAATGTAAACTACTGTCAGGAGTTGTCAAACGGCTAGGGTTCATTGCCGGTCATTGGACTTTGGCTCGCCTTAGGGTGCAATAAGCCTGACTCAGAGGCTGACTCTTTCTCAGTGTTGCTCAGTGCAGCAGGGCCCTTCCTCTCCTAGTTATCTCAGTGGCTGTTTGCTTTAGTGTGTGCCCTGTACTGCTGAGCCCGTGTATCTCTGCACAGAAGGAAGAAACGTCACTCAAGAACAGCACAGCAGAACCGCACTGAAACAGCCCTGATATCAGACAGGGGTCAAACACGTAATTGTTTTGGATTCAAAACCTTTTTTGCGGTTTGCTGAGCTTGTCTCGTGTATTGGAACCTATGAAATACTCACCTTCTGGTCCTCTTGGTTGGCTCGGTTCCACTAGGCAAGAGCAATCAAGCACAGAAAAGCATTGGAACCCAAAATGATTTTGTATTTGTTCCAGGTCTGGTCTTGATCCAGCATTCCTTCTAATACCGCATCTTAAGCACAGTTGTTTTTTTCCTTGGGTTCAGTGGATATGGAGCTTGCCCTGCCAGAGGTCAGGAGCTGTACATCTGCCAAAGATGAAGTTTCTTGAAAGAAAACTGAGCCAGGCTGGAATAAAAATCTGATATTTAAAAAGCCCCCCCTTGAATGAACTATTTCATGGATTTGGTGGGGTCACATACAGTTCTCCCTCTCATGTGTAAATGCGATGGGCCTCATGCAAGAACGAGTGACTTAGGAGAACTTGGAGCATTCGTCAATTTTCTGGTATTTACAATTTTTTCTCAGGTGGGAACAACATTTGAGTGGTCCCGGCCTGTTGTACAAATCATGTAAGCAATGCATTCCATTCATTGTATGCGGGGAGGCTTGCAGTGCATGACTCGGTTTAAACTTTCAAACTCGACGTTGCAGTTCAAATATGAATCAAGATTCAGCAACTGCATTGCTTATTTCTCACCTCAAATGTTTTCAGAAACACATTTTAGTGGATGGGAGTTTGTCAACGGTCTGCCACATTGTTATGTTTTGCTAAAACCAATGAACCACAGTCTACCCAATCAGGTGCCGACTACGTGGTAGACTACATCCCTTGTTCTTACTGATCCTATTGGCCATCTATCAGATGGAACTCACCTACGATACCGCATATGTTTTACATTTATTACAGTTTTCAGAAGTTAGGAGGTTATGTTTCATCTGACATGGCGTGCACGTATGAGCCCTTCGTCAAAATAAATTCAATTTATGATAACAATACAAAAATGTTCTTGAATAAGGCCCAATGTGAGTACCCTGAGCGGTGTGTATACCCTACACATCCGGGTGGTCTCGTAACGAGACCTGTAGCATGTATAGTCTGAACATTTATAGTCCTACTTATTACGATGTGACTGTATAGCTGTACGTCTGTAGACCTGATGGTTGCAGACTTAATGACACTGCACAGCTGTATGTTTATAGTCCTGCGTATGCTAAAGAGACTGCTGTACAGAGCTGCTCAGCGGCTGCCGCGCCTTCCCATCCTGGCTCCTGGGTGTGCTATTTTCTCCAGGAAATGAGGTCATTTTCCCCACCACAGTCATGAAGCTTTAATTAAATGGGATGTATTTTTTTCTTCCCGTCATCGTGCTATTGAATTTACTGAAAGGTAGAGGTGCGTTGCAGCGAAATTGTAATATGAATAAAGAGTTTTAGGTTGGGAGACAGTTGTGTTGTGCCATTGTCACATCTCCGGATGGGGGCGGGACGGTTTTAAAAGAGAAAAAGTGGAACTATCCAGTTACATGCAATAGTGGAGGGAAAAGAATGTTCCCACATGCATTTTTTAATTGCTTATTTGTTTGCAAACTAACCACCTTCGACCTACTTGCTCTCTGTGTGAGCCATGTTTGTGTCCTGTTTGTATATGTGTGTGTGTGTGTGTTTGTGTTTGTGAGCATCTTTTTATTGATTTATAAAACAGGGTATGAACCCTAGTCTAGTTGAGGTGGCACATACCAACATATTATGGGCAGTACATATGAGTGGTATATTGGTCAGATTTACGTAGTATATTTTATGTTAAACATGGAACTACAACTGGTTTTGATTATTTGAGAGCATCTCCTTGGGAAGATATTCAAGTAACACTTATACTGTAGATGTTTTCTGCATGTATTTGCTGTTTTTTAGAATATAGCTGATGGGATGTTACGTTACATTATAGGCATTTGGCAGATGCTCTAATCCAGAGCGAAGTCCTTACTGGTGGTGAAATAGAGGTTTATCCTCTTTGTTGCTGTGTGAACCCAGCAGCAGGTGTTTACAGAGGTCTTCTTAATATTGCTCCCACAAATTTTATTTTGCTCATACCCACGAATCCCACAAAGATTCATCCTGCTCACACCAAAAATGTTATTAATATCCCTGCAATGAATTGTCTGATTAATAATTTGGATGATTACTAGCTAAAGTGGCACGATTAGATTATAAATTATACAGTCTTTGTCTCAGAAATGGCAATTGCAGGAATCTAATAACAAACTGAAATTGTAAATTAAAATGGCAGTGATATTTCATTGACATGCAGTGGGTTTGAATTGATCTAGTCCTCTCTGTGTGTGGTCCATAGAGTGTGCGAAAACCTTCTCTATTTGCTGTATGAGTATGTGTTGTCACCCTCTCTGTGCGGTGTACAAGGGTGTATTCTCGTGTATGGCTATACAAGGCATTGGAGACAGTGTTGGGGGGGAGCCTGTGTGAGTGACTGTCTCGCTTGGTCGTGCTGTGGAACTGTTCAGGAACATTGGGTCATTTTGGAAAGTCTGAGCAAATGAGGTGCAATAGCAGAGAGCTCTATGGGGAATGTTTCCTCAACATTGCGGTTATGTTTCAGGAATATTGTCAAGGTCTCCCCTGCTCTCCCAGTGTAACTTTGTCTACAGATAGATAGATAGATAGATAGATACTTTATTCATCCCGAGGGAAATTTTAGGCATTCAGTAGCTTATACATACACATATATACACATATATCTCACACACATAAAGATAAAAAGGAAAAAAAATCAGAAATAAGGTGCTATGGTAATAAAAATAAGGTGCTATGTTAAATTAGATAAATGTGCAATCAAATAAATGTGCAATCGTGGTAGTGCAAAAAGTACAAAGTAAACAGTAAACAGTAGACAGCGTGATGTGGTGGAAGGAGCAGAAAGAGACTCATGGTGAAAAGTCCAGTTATCTCCTCCTCGTTTTGTGTATTGTATAAATGAATGGCCCATGGAACAAAGGACCTTCTTGACCTGTCTGTTAAGCATGTCAGTGACAGGAGTCTGCTGCTGAAGATGCTCTTCTGTCGGTTTAGTGTGTTATATAGTGGGTGGCGGTCATTGTCCATGATTGCCAGCATCCTGTTCAGTGTCCTTTTCTCTGCTGTTGATGTTGTTAAGCACTCCAGCTCCATTCCAGCTACAGAGCCAGCTTTCCTTACCAGCCTTTCCAGTCGCCCCACGTCCCTTTTCTTAATGCTGCCTCCCCAGCACACAATGGCATAAGAAAGGACATTGGCGATGACAGACTGGTAAAACATCCGAGGAGCTTACTGCAGGCATTGAAAGACCGCAGCCTCCTGAGGAAGTAGAGCCGACTCTGCCCTTTCCTGTAGAGTGCTTCAGTGTTTGCTGACCAGTCCAGTTTATTGTCCAGGTGTACCCCTAGGTATCTGTATGTGCTGACCACCTCCACATTGACCCCTTCAATGGAGACCGGCAGTATAGTTGGCTTCGTCCTCCTGAAATCCACCACCATCTCCTTGGTTTTGGGAATGTTCAGTTGCATATGGTTGACATTGCACCACTGGACAAAATCATCCACCAGGTTCCTGTACTCATCCTCCTGCCCATCCCTGATACACCTCACTATTGCAGTGTCGTCTGAAAACTTCTGCATGTGGCATGACTCTGAGTTGTGCCTGAAGTCAGATGTATACAGGGTGAACAGGACCGGTGAAAGCACAGTCCCCTGTGGTGCTCCGGTGCTACTGACCACCTGCTCTGAGAAACAGTCACTCCCCCTCTTCTTAAACTCTCTCTGGTCTGGGTATCTTGACTGCACACAGCATTTAAAGAGGCAGTTAAAAAAATAAGCATTTAATCGAGAACTAGTTGTCTGCAAGTGTACACAAGTTTGACTGATCAAAACAAAATGATCAACACTTTGCCCAAACACTTCACCCAGAATACTGGTGTGCTTTGGTGGAAACTTGTGTGTGCTTGCACGGACAGTTAACTATTAGATTTTTGAGCTCTGTTTATGTCAGTGAGTAACTATGTTGGGAAAGAGACACTCATGTTGAGTTTTTCTAATGTAAATTGTAGGCACATTGATCAGCATGAAAGATTAGCCTCTGAGAAGTTCATTATATCATGGTGAAATGTATCTGAAAAGTCTCAGCAATACTACGTGGATGGTTGGATAATACTCTGGGTAAGTGAAAAGATACTTTTGGATGAACTGCCCCTTTAACATATCTGCTCCACTCTGGTGCTGAAATCACCTCCCTGTGTCTCGCTGTCTCACACTCTCTTGCTTTTCACTGCCTCACCCCCTCACTGTCTTTCATCCCCTCTCTCTCTCTCTTCCCCTCTCTCTATCTCTCTCTTTATCCCCCTCTCTCTCACTCTCTCTCTCCCTCCCTCTCTCTCACTATCTGTCTCTCTCGTACTCCACCTCTATCTCTCTCTCTCCCCCTCTCTCTCACACTATCAGTCTCGCACTCTCTCTCTCTCACTATCTCTCTCTCTCCCTCCCTCTCTCTCACACTATCTGTCTCTCTCACACTCTCTCTCACTGTCTCTCCCTCTCTCCCTCCCTCTGTCTCTTTCTCTCACTATCTCTCGCTCTCATCCTCTCTCTCTGTCTCTCTCTTTCTCTGAGAGGAAAAACTTGCTCAGCATGCTCAATCATTCACAGCTCTCTAGTTTCTACTTTTTCACCGGCCCATGTACTCGCGCCTATCAGTGCTCTTCTGCTTGCTCGTTGGTTTTTTATCGGTGTCCTAGAAACGGCATGCGGAGCGGAATGAGGAAGAGGCGCAGTTGCCGGTGAATAGCGGGATTGAGCCGGTTGAATACGCAGGGCTTTAGCTGTTGTCTTTGGGACTAATCGACCTTCATTACACCAGGAAGCCGCTTTCTCTCGGCTAATGACCCCCTCTCCCTGAGCCCGGCTTAGCCGCACAATGGCCCGGCATTCCTGTCACCCGCATGTCACTTCGGTGACTCACCGCGCGCTGCAGAGGGGCGGAGCTGTTCGGCGCAGGGGTGTTCCCACCCAAGCGTCACACGGATGCCCCACACTCTTCTAGCATAGAGACGGAGCTCACTGTCCAATCAACGCCCTGTGTTTTCCTCCTGAGCTGTTGGCTCTTACACAGAGCTGGCCTGGCTAGTACTTGGATGGGAGACCTGTTGGGAAATACTTGCTGGAATAGGCTTTGGTGAGCCAGTAATGTGTGATCTTTCACAGTGAGGTCCTGACTCTTATGGGCTAATAAAGATCCCTTGGCACTTATTGCAAAGAGGTTTCTTGGCCTGGTTCATCAACTGGCTTTCTCAATCAGGGTGCCTGATCTTCCCCTAGTTTAATTGTCAATTACGACCGTTTCCTGTCTTTCCACCTTAGCCACTCCCACCCCACTTATGCATAAAGCACTTTGTGAAAGGTGCTGTCATTATTTCCTCATCCTGCATTTTCTTTTTCTTTTAATGTCAGAGATCTGTGGTGGAACGACCTCCCCATTCCTATAAGAACTGCATAGTCACTGCCCATTTTCCGCTGCAGACTGAAGACCCGTCTCTTTAAACAGTACCTTGACTGGCTATTACTTTATCCTCTCCAGGAGTGCCCTAATCTATTATCACTTATGTATCACCTGTGTCTTAATCTTTTGGCCCTCTTATTGTACTTTGTATTTTCGACTAGGACTGCCACATTTGCATAAATTCATCTGGGTGCAATTTTAACAATTGTATTGCAGTTACAATTATTCTATAGGTGTTCTAATGACCTTCGGTATGCACTTATTGGATGTTGCTTTGGATAAAAGCGTCTGCTAAATAAGTGTAATGTAATATGCCAATGATTGTATTTTAGTTTCACAGAGCTCCAGGTTGACTGATACTGTGCTTACTGTGAGGACAAATCATGCCAAGAATTGATCTTGCCTGATGCAATTGAGCCAACCAAGTGCATCTGAAGGCAGGGTTTGTAGTTTTAGATTTTTGAGAGTTTTTCTTGGGTTGCAGTAATCCAGAAAAGCTCTGTAAGGCATATAGAGTATTTGAAACTAAAACTTACGTATTTGACCCAGGTCTGGTCGTACTCTCAGCTTAACCCACTTACCCAGGCTCCCGACACTTATACCCCTTTCACACTGAAGCAATGACCTGGGTAAAACATGTGTTTGCCATTGGTGTGAAAGGGTAAACCCGAGTTACCTGACCTGGGTCTGCGACCCTGCTCATGGCTTGGATTTACGTAGGTTCAATATGGCTCAGCTTGGGCATAAAGGGGGGATATGGTTTACTCTACGGTTAGCTGACCGACTCTCAAACTTTCCATGTGTTTTCCTGGCACAAATGTCCTGAATCGGTGCTCCAAGTCTTACAACTGCCCTCAGGCAGAAACTATATTCCAAAACATTTGTATAAACTATGTAAACCATATTAATGTAAATATAAATTAGAACTAACTTCATTTTCACTAGCCATACTAGTGATAGCTGGACCTCCACTGTAGGCAGTTGGTCCACTCTGTGTCGTTCACACTCGTATCAGAGTTGAGCTCAAAAGCACATCAGAGAAAGAATAACAGGTGAAAAGGGAGTAAGGAAAAGGAAGCAGGAATATAAAGAAGAGGGAGTCAGCTCCACAGTGTTTGCTTAAGGCGCTTCGCGTCCCACCCCTGCGCAATACCCCGGTGGTGAACTGTGCAGTGCTTGGACTGAAATGTGCTGGTGTATGTGCAGAGCTGCCCATCTCTGGCTGTGGGCCAGTGTGCGTGTGTGTGTGTGTGTCTGCTTGTGTGTGTGTGCCTTGTTTCCCTTCGGTGTTATTGTGAAGGTCTCCACTGTGTGTTTGCCATTTATTTTCATTCTATTAAACGGCAGTGGAAGACCTCTGAGTGGGTTAATAGCAGCCCTGTTTCCTTACTGTGTCTCCCTGAGTTCCCTGTGAATTACATTACATTACAACCTCACTGAACACTCCTATTAACCCTCCTATTATGTTAAGCATTTATGACCGCTTTTATGTTTGCCGTCAAATTGACCCCAACAGTTTAAATAAACGCAGAATTATTGCAAAAGAAAGTACAAATTTGGACACTTTGTGTCCCCTTCTTATTGTCTCCCAAATTAATAGCCTTTTAGCCATAAATATGAAAAAGCTGAGAAGTATCAAAATTGGAAAATAAGGTTAACTTGTTAAGATGTCAAACACGGACTAAATGATGTCAAATTGACCCCAAACATTATAGGACGGTTAAAGATCAACTCTAGACCCAAATCTAGGGGTTCTGCCTTTTCAGTAAGCTTAGCGTTCTCCCCCTCAATGGTCAGCAACTTGTATCTACACAATTATTTAGCTATAGCCTTTCCTATAAACAGCTAAATGAATGGATTATATGTAAAGAATGTAGTAGGTTGTGTAAGTCTACTAAATGGCTAAATTGCAAATATCTATGTTATGGGTTCTGTTGCATGTACTGATCACACTGCCATAGACTGACTTGATCAGTAGTAAATTGGTACTAAACACAAAGGTAATGTGTAGCGTAGTAGTGTGGAGGTGTAGTTAGAGTAGATGGTGTAAGAAATACCTTATTGTTTCTGATTTAAATACTTTCCTATGGTTTACTGAGCTTGTCTGGGATACTGGAACCTTTGTAATACTCTCAAAAAGAGCGAACCCCGCCTACTGGTCCTTTTGGTTGGCACAGTTTTACCAGGCTAGATCAATCGAGCACAGAAAAGTACTTGAATCGAAAACAATTACGTATTGGATCCAGGTTGGGGTCAGAATAATTTTTTGTAGTAGTATTGGGAGTAATGTATTGCAGTGGTCAGAGGAGCAGTGTAGAGTGGGGGCGCAGTCATGTTGTGTAGTGGGGGACCGAATGATCTGAGCCCGGAGAGAGGAACAATACTCTGAGGCTGCCTATTCATCACAGACAGCCACGCGCCGCTGCACCTGGGGGAACAGGGGCAGGTGCACTCTCCAAAAATATCCTCATCTGCTGTGACACACAGGTACATCTGTGTAACCACGCACCCCTTGCCTGTGCCCCCCCCCCCATCTCTCCTTAATCTTCTCTGGAAAGAACAGATCAGCACTCCTGTGGGAACTGTGCGATATTTATAAGAAGCCACCTGAAAAAAGACCCAAGTACTAAATTTAAAAACTGCTTTGAGATTAATGCGTGAGATGAAACTGTGGCAGTGGTGCCTCGTAGGTCGATCAGTTGAATCCAAAAATGCACGTATATGGGCGTATATCAGTGCCGCAATTTGAGTTGTTTTGGCTCTATGCTGCAGCACTGTACTCCATTCGGATGAAAAGGAACCATGAACATGAGGTTACATTGCAGACTGTCAGCTTTAATTTGAGGCTACTTGCATCCATAACCGTGTAGGAATTGCAGCCCCTTTTCTATACGGTCCCCGCGCTAAAGCGCACTGCGGTCCCAGCGCTGCTGAAACCCTTTCCCATTTCGTACAGCCGAGTGCTTCTTGCATCTTCAGCCATGCGTGTAGCCTCAGTTATTAGCGAGCTTTATAGACTAAGCTCTTCATGCGAAGCAGTCCTGTGTCGCCGAGCGGCTCTGTCGCAACACACGTGACCTAAGGACAAGCGCGTGTCCATTCAAAGCGTCCACGTGGCAGCGCTATAAAGTTTGTGTATAAATACAAAGGTCATAACAACGACGAGGAAGAAGGTAGAGGTAGCCTTCTCGCGGCACTGCGGCAAAGCTCGAAGAAGAGCACGGTGAAGAGGTTGTGCGGAATCGTGGGGTTTCGGGAAGGGGAGGGCGAGGTGATGGAGAGGGAGCGGGAGAATCTTCCGGGAGAAAGCAGGTGCACAGGTCCCGGCTCTGCCGTGGCATTCGGCTGTTCCCTTTTCAGAGGCTGGCTCGGAGAGTGCTTAATTACAGTTCCCTGGGCCACCCGTCACCGAACGCCAGTGCAATTACGTTAATTAACATCCCGGGGAACGCAACGCAGTCACGCCGACCTCTAATGGGAGTGGACAGAACTGTGTCGACCCACCGTGACCGGAGGGCTTGCTGCGTGCTTGGGTTATTTACCAAACAAAACATGCCCTCCCGTCACAAAGAGGTGGCCGCTTTGATGTCATTGCTGAGAGCTGTTTGTGGTGTAGCCTCCCCAACATTGAACTCAGACAAGCTAAGCTTTAATGAGAGCCCACACTGCAGTCGGTCTGGCTGCGTTGCTAACCCAAGCAGCTCTGATGTATCAGTGAATATGTCCAACCATGTTTGCCTGAGCTCTGCTCCAGGGTTGTAGCATCACTGTAATATAGTTCAGTTGTAATATAGTCCTTATTCAGACATGGAAAATGTATGCACATGCTTAAGTGTTTTTCCTGGTTGTTTCTTAGCAAGTAATTACACTCCGTGACCACTTTTGTATTTATTTAGACTTATGTTTTGGACTTATTAGTCTTCTGCTGCTGTAGCGCATCCACTTCAAGGCTTGACATTCAGAGATTGTGTTCAGAGATGCTTTTCTGCATACCAATGTTGTAATGCATGGTTATTAGAGGTACTGTCGCCTTCCTGTCAGCTCGAACCTGCCCAGAGAACTGCTGCTCACTGGATGTTTTTGCTTTTTCTCTGAACTCAAGAGACTGTGTGTGAAACTCCCAAAAGATCAGCAGTTTGAGATATTCAAACCGTCTGACACCAACTGTCAAAGGCACTTGGAACACATTTCTTCCCCATTCTGATGTTTGGTCTGAACAACAGCTCCACCTCTTGACCATGTCTGCATGCTTTTATGCATTGAGTTGCCGCCGCACGGTTGGCTGATTAGATATTTGCATTAACCCCTTAAATATTGACCCTTTTTATAACATAAAAAGCTTGAAAATTCCATACCCAAAATTTAAATGGATACTATTCTTGAACTCTTTTAACAATAGGCATAATCCCGGGCTATTCCCATAGGTAACACTTTGGGGTTTGTTTTCCAAGTATTGCTAGTACTAGTAACAAAGTGACTAGAAGCTCAAATACAATGGAAGTGGAAGATTTGTTTCTTACTGAAAAGATTTTCTATTTTTGAGTGGATACAGATTATTGTGGCTGCGCTAAAGCAATGGCATCTTATAAAAACCAACACCAGCCCTAATAAAGGCAACTACCAAATAAAGTGGTCATTAAGTGCATATCTACATCTGTACACCTAATTATCTCACACACTGGAAAATGTAAATTTGCACAGGTCAATAATGGCAGCTGAATTCCACATGCACTGCATTATTCTGGCTTTCCGTGCAAGGATTGTGTTGAAAAGAGTGGCAAAAATGTATCAACTCAACAATAAAGCTGTACACTCACTCAGAAAATCTCCCTCCTCTTTACAACAGGCTTTAAATGATTGTCAGACGAGCTTCTGTCTAGAAACTGTAGCGGATGAAAACAGCCACTTTGCAGAACCACTTTTCTAAATCACAGCTGCAACACTTCTCGATGCGATCACAGTGAGTTCATGCAGTAGTAATGTAGCCTACCGTATAAATATGCATACCTACATAAACATGAGATTCCCTTTTACATAAAAACTGGCAGATTTCGCAATTTGCAGAACCATTCAGTGACAGCAAAGCTATCACTGAATGGTGATTTTCTGTGGTTCTGATAATCCAACAATAAGTGAAGACTCATAGCTGATACATAGGACCAAATGCTAATGTCAAATGCTTTGTCATACACCTGCTCGTGCATGCATATCACATGCTAATGTCATAGACCACTGCCATGCACCAGCAGAGCATGCTAATGTCATACACCACTAGCACACCCCAGTAGCACATGCTAATATCATATGCTATTGTCATACACAGCATGCTAATATCACATGCTAATGTCACACACCACCGCCACAAACGAAGTACATGAAAAAGTATTTACTCCCTTCCTGATTTCCTCTGTTATTGCATATTTGCCATACTGTAGGGTTTCAGATCTTTAGACAAAATGTAATATTGGACAAAGGGAACCCGAGTAAACAAAAACCACATTTTTTAAATTACTATTTAATTTGTTTAATGAAAAGCCAACGACATACACTTCTGCCCGACACCAGCAGAGCACTGCAATATGACATGCCAGGGCCACTTGCCAGTGTGACACTTCTGCCGCTAGCCTGGTGTTTTGTTCTAGATGATTCCTTCATAATTACATAGCAAATTACATAAGAGCAGGTAAAGCAAGAGAGGAGAGTGATGTAATCACAGAGAATCCTTTTGGTAGGAGAGAAACAAGGCTTTGCCCTGAGGACTGTGAGTGATGCTTTAAGTGGCTCTTTTACTAAAGATATCCCTCTGCCACCAAAACCACCAAAACCACACTTTCAACGGAAATATCCATGAAAACCAGAGACGGGAACTTTCCTTCACGCATGTACATATGCAGAAACATGCACGGACATCCATGCACACACACATGCATGTGCACACGCATACGCTCCCATGCTTCTGTTCTTACACACACACACATGCACGCACACACACACGCACACACACACTGTGTACCACACCCCCTGCAGTGTGAGTGCAGTCTGATGTAATATTCTCGTCATTGCAGTCGAACTGAGTTACATTTACTGATTCTTTTTCCTGGCTTCTTATTGGACGTGCTATATTATGAACCAAGGGGCTGGTCTCTCAGCTGTATTTAAGCATGACTTGACTTTCATTGGTGAACAAAACTCATACATTAAAATGAATGAATGTGCACTTCCTGTTAATGTGTTGTAATGTTTGCTTGTGTATGTGTTTTCCTTTGACATTGTGAATGCATGCAGGTGCATATGTGTGCAACTAGAGAGACATTGCCTGAGTCCGAGGTGGGATTTGAACCCAGACCTCTCACTTGTCCAAATATTTGTTGGACGAACGTGTTACCAGTCCGCAAAAGATGAAAGGGCGACAACGTTCTTTTTTTATTTTTTATTTGAGGGTTACATCATCAGAGTGCATTGTCACGTGAACCTGCTACGAGCCTTCGCTTTCCTAGCGAACTAGCCGAGCTAACCCTGCTACACATAAACATTGTTTGCTTTGCATTGCCTTTTATCGTCTCATTCAGGATGGCTAGTTCCCAGATACAGCCATTTCAGGAAACAATAGCCTCAGACCGCAGTAGGTTTTGCTACTGGTAACAGAGCATACCCCCATTACTGAGCGCAGTGTGCATTGGGGTGAACGTGCAGACACGGGCTCGGCCATATATCACCGCTTTAATGTAGATGTGCAGCTGCAGGGGAGTGGCCCTCTGTCTCTCTGCCTCTCTGGGGACCTCTTTATGTTATCTGCTCGGCTGTCACAGTCTATGCCCCTGCCCCAGAAAACGAGCCCCTGGCCCCCAACCTGCCCCCCCTTCCTCACAAAAGTGCTCACAACCCCTGCAGCAGCACTCTGTTTCTCTCTCTCTGTCTCTCTCTGTCTGTGTGTCTCTCTGCCTCTTTCTGTCTGTCTCTCTCTCTCATTCATTTCTGGGTGTTTCTATCTCAGCAAATATGCAGTATGCATTGGTTGCCAGGCAATCCCCTAACCACTTCTGACTTGGTGGATTGCAAAGCCAACAAGACCCTAAAATGACTTGTGTGTGTATATATGTTGGGTGGGGGGGTGATTGAAACCATATGGATGGGATATGTTAAGGGGAAGGATTACGCTGTTAACCAAGAATGCCTGATATTTATATTTAAGTTTATATTTCCCTACGTTCAGTCAGGAGGCAGTTTTCCAGGAGCAGTAGTGAGAGGGCTAGAAGGGTGGGGCAGTTCTTTAAACCAGTCATCCCTCCTCTGGGAGGAGCAGGGAGCTGAGCGCTGCACCTCCCTGCGCCATGGAGAAATTCCCTGCAGAGAAACGCCCTCCTCGCTGGATTACCGCGCACGTTAGAGACGCAGCTGGCTAACGTGTGCGCGAGGCGTTTCCCTCAGGGCCCCCCCGATTACACACATCTGCGCTGATGGACGCTAAAACGCGAAGGAAAGAAACGTAGCAATGGGCGACAGTATTTCGTGAAGGTGGTGCAGATACACTGGAGAAGTGCGCCATTCAACGTTCTTGTTCTTAAATACATGTAGCGCTTGCTGCAATTTGCCGTGCGAGGTATGACTGTGATTAATGAAAGTATGAAAAGGTCGGCTTTCTAAAAAATGAGCTAATATATCATGACAGAAAAGACTGTCTAGTAAAACACATGCACAGCTGTTCTCTGTGCTGGGTGAGACTGTGCTGTAGGAATGCCTGTGCAGTAAGAAGCAAGAAGACTGCAGGATGAACTTCTGGCACAAGACTATGATGAATGGAGCTAATTCAAGATGAAAACTATGCCGAATGGAGTCTGAGCAAGAAGAATGCTCTATGCAGCTTCTCTGTGTTTTGTATTGCCCCACACATTTTTGCGACTGGTCTTTCGCTTTGGCTCTCTTGGCTTGAGTCAGTGATACTTATTGTGTTGTAAGATTCCTGTGTTTATTGAAGTAGAATAAAACTTGGCAGACATATAGACTAATTGAGACTGTGCCAGTTGGCAGCTGAGTTGGGTGAAGGGGTGTACATATTTCTGGATTACTGGAATTAGTTGCAATATACACTCAGTGAGCACTTTATTAGGTGGACCGGTACACCAGTTTGTTAACCAAATATTTAATCAGCCAATTGTGCGGCAGCAACTCAATGCATAAAAGCATGTGTGGTCAAGAGGTTCAGCTGTTGTTCAGACCAAATGTCAGAATGGGGAAGAAATGTGATCGAAGTGACTTTGACACAAGTGCACAAGTATCTAGGTGTGAAAAACAAAACAATCCAGTGAGCAGCAGTTCTGCAGGCGAAAAACACGTTTTTAATGAGAGGGGTCAGAGAAGGGCCAGACTGATCGAAGCTGACATGAAGGTGACAGTAATTAGTTTGCTAATAGCTAGTTTGCTAAACCCGTCGCGATTAGTTTACTATTTTGACAAGTTGCTGACTTCCAGGCTTCACTGAGGGAGTATACACTGGGCTGGAGGAACACAATGGAAAATCATAGGAGACATCGTTATCTGGAATCCCACCGGAGGGTGACAGCAGTAGCCTATAGCTACGTTTTCCCTGTCCTTGCAGAGAGCCAGAAGGAGGTGTCACAAGCCTCAAATAAAGTGATTATATGGCCATGCTTCAAATCTTCTAATTAAGCTGTAAATGTCATGTAAAACCATAGCAACGAAGCCTAATGCTGCATTCACGTCATATCAGAATGAACGCTGTGGCACCCCTGCTCCTGAATGTTGTGCCACGTGGGTGGAGAACCCTGGAGGGGCCCGTGCAGGTCAACCGCGCAGACGTCACGCATTGGGAGAGGTGTGCGAAGGGGTATATCTGCCTAGAGAGGTGATGGGGAGATCAGCACCTTGGAGAGAGATCCCTCTACCTGCGGTCCAGGACCCCGGCCAGCGCATGTGAGTGAGCAGAGTGGAAAATCACTGACTCAGCTGCAGCCTCTTTTCCTAATGAGCAGGGAATGGGATTTAAGGCGCGGTCGAGGCTGCAGCCAGGGTCAGTTGGTGCCATTCCTGAGCGTGTGAGAGTGTGGAAGGCAGAGAGAGGAAGGACCTGCAACGCCCGGCCATACTGAACCTGAGGAAGACCCCACCTTCACGGACGGCAACACCGAAGACCTGGAAACGGACGCCGGTCACGTGAGCCACATAAATTCCCTTCCTATTCACCCCCTGTCTTTGTGTTTCCCGCCAGCCCTGACGCGGCCGAAGAGGGGAGGAGGGAGGAAGCCCTGGAAAATACCCCGGTCTGGGAAGAACCTTCGTTTATTTTTTGCCTAAACGGCCCCTTTGATTTCTCCAGTTTTCCCCTACTCTTGCCCTGAGGGGGGGCGCTATCACCGATACCCCAAAAAAAAAAAAAACACAGAAAAAATAAAAAAGTATTTTTTCTGACCTCTGCTATCTCCTGTGTTGGTTCCTAGCTGTGCCCACTCTCTGCACCTCAGGATCCACCCCGAGGCACCACAACGCATTAGCACCTTATGGGGACTGGGGGAAAAACGGTTCACGTCAACCTCTGACATTAAACGTGAGGCAAAAAAACAAAACTGGTAAAGAAATTAAGTGCATCAGCCACATGTCATGCCACTTCTATAGCCTACCATAATGTTTGCGGGTGTAACTTGAACTCACCATTATAGTTTGCTTTGTTGGCATAGTAGGCTACGCCATGCTCACTTAAGCATTAATTGATCAGGATTACCAGAATAAAATATCACCCATTTTAATGTTGAATTCTGTTGCGTTTTTATGATATGAATAATTACAATATTCAATTAGCATATAAAAATTATTTTGCCACTCTAAATAAAGTAAAGATATATTATTTTACATTATATATTCATAAAATATAAATTCATGGAATGATAAATTCACAAAACACGCTTTACAACCGTGCTCTTTCGTTTCTGTGCACAATACGAACAGCTGAGACCACTCGTGAAGTTCGTTCGGTTCCTACAGAAAAACTGACATCTGAAAACTTTGATGAATCCCACATTATTTGTGGAAATGCATTTCTGATGGATTTACTGTGAATTTTGTTCAGCTCACGTTTGATAAACAAGGCCAAATGTATTTAAAGAAAAAAGCTATCAAATGCCCCAACTCACCCCAGAGAAAGTCATTGTCCCCTTACATTGGTTGCACCACCTTTAAAAGCAGTAATTACAACTTCCTGTAATTTAATATCAGTCTTTCACATTGCTGTGCATACATTTTAGCCCACACTACTTTGGAAAACTCAATTCTGACAAACTGGCAGGATTCCAAGCATTCACGGCTTGTTTCCGGTCCTGCCACAGCCTCTCTATTGGGTTCAAATCAGGATTTTGACTATCAGCCATTCATACTGTATGTTGACTTGCCTCACGACTTGCAGCACAACCCAATTACACTTCAACTTCAGCTCACAGACAGATGACCGCACAAATTCATGGTTCCTGCAGTAATAGCAAGTTGTCCAGGTACGCGGCAGTATTCCCCTGTCTGAGAATGCAGAGGCCTGTAGATCTTTAGATGTTCTTCCGGGATCTTTTATGACTTCTTGGATTGGATGGTTTTTGCTGTGCCCTTGGAGGAATATTGGCAGGCAGGCTACTCTTGAGAAGATTCACCACTGTTCCAAGTGTCTAATTTATAGACAATCAGTCCCAGAGCCTTGGAAATGGCTTTGGAGTGATTTAGTCAAAGTCATTACAAAGTCATTACCAAATAGAGATGCAGGACCTGAAAAAGCAGTTGAAGCAGCTTGAAAATCTACGAATTTGTCTGATTTAAAGCAGTTCTGCAAAGAAGAGTGGGCGAAGATTCCTCCACATGTGAAAGACTGATATCACTGATATTGGAAGTGGTGGGTTGCAGTTATTGCTGCTAAAGGTGGTGCAACCATTATTATGTTTAATGTGGCAATTACTTTTTCATAGGGGTGATTTGGGTGTTTGATAACTTCAAGAAATATATGAAATGGTCATTTTAAAAAATGTGTTTTATGTTTACTGATGTTCCCCTTGTCTAAGTTTAGATTTTGTTCTGAAAGTGTTCAGTGACAAATATGCAATAGTAGAGAATCTGGTACCGTATGTTATGATGTGTGTATGTATGCATGTTTGTTGTCAAGTGTCTGTGATACACATTCATGCATGCACACATACACATGTATGTACACACACGGTATATTGCATGCTGATACAGTAAAGTTAAGAGCTATGTAGTTGGAATTCTGGAATTGTTTGGTGTTGCCATTTTCATTTCTTTTTGTTAAATCTGAGAACTAAAACTACAGCACAGAAAGCCCCTCTGCCTTAAAACAGCTTCATTCCAAACACAATTTTAACAGTGTCATATGACTGCAATTGTGCTTGCTTATATGTAAATCGATGTATATAAATGGAAAGCTCTGTAAATCAGTGTCCTTACTGAGGACTTACTTTTATTGTTTTGTTCTGGATGCGTTTCTCTGGGCATGTGACATTGCTGCCTGTCAACTATGACTCACGAGTAAGAGTTACAAAAGAAAAGGTCATCCTCTTACTCACCCAAAATCCAAGCCCAAAGCTCTTTTGTAAGCTATCACACAGTGATCAGATAGGACTGAAGAACTGTGAACTCATTAGCATGCTCATTTGAACATTATGTTTTTTTGGGGGGTGTTAGTTCTTCACTTTGCCGTAAACAGCTTGGCTGCTGTCGGCACAGAAGTGCGGCTTCTGGGGGAAGTGTGAAGGTGTG
This sequence comes from Conger conger, assembly GCF_963514075.1. NCBI lineage: Eukaryota > Metazoa > Chordata > Actinopteri > Anguilliformes > Congridae > Conger > Conger conger. The sequence goes on along the minus strand of NC_083761.1, from coordinate 25,489,969 downwards.
GTGCACAGTCGGTTGACTCCAGGGGAAGAGTAAAGGCTAATTTACGCTTCAGCGACAAAGTGTCTACTAACAGACAGTGCTGGACGATGTTTCGCATTTATAGTTCAGCAACAGTGCTCATTGTTACGATAGCAACCAGCAAGCCCAGCAAAGGTTTGTTTACATTCCAAAAAAGACACTGCAGAACTATGAAATCCTGGACATTTTAAATTTAGCTTTGCTGAGAGAAATAAGGGAGAGGAGAAGAATGCCCTTCAAGAATTGTAGGCCTAGAGGTGAGGATATATCTCCTCAAACCTTTCCATTTTGCAAGCTAACTAAGTAACATAATGTTTTAATTCATAAAAACAAGTAGTAGTAAATTAACATAATCCCCAAGGCGACGTTTTGTCTTTATGTGAGCCATCCAATCACAGCTGTGTGACACAAACTTGCAAAAATCTGCAGGTGCACGAGAGACCATCAGATTTATCATTTTTGTCCTTGGGCACTGATACATAAATTAGCCTTAAGGGTATTATGGATAGTGCAGCTGGTTTTAAGGGAAGAGGACAGGAATCATGTGCAGTGGGTTGACTCTCGGGGAAGAGTATGGGTGTTACAGATGGTGTCAGTAATCATAGGGGAAGAGTATGGGTGTTACAGATAGTGCCAGTAATCATAGGGGAAGAGTATGGGTGTTACAGATGGTGCCAGTAATCATAGGGGACGAGTATGGGTGTTAGAGATAGTGTCAGTAATCATAGGGGAAGAGTATGGGTGTTACAGATAGTGCCAGTAATCATAGGGGAAGAGTATGGGTGTTACAGATGGTGCCAGTAATCATAGGGGAAGAGTATGGGTGTTACAGATAGTGCCAGTAATCATAGGGGACGAGTATGGGTGTTAGAGATAGTGCCAGTAATCATAGGGGAAGAGTATGGGTGTTACAGATAGTGCCAGTAATCATAGGGGAAGAGTATGGGTGTTACAGATAGTGCCAGTAATCATAGGGGAATAGTATGGGTGTTACAGATAGTCCCGGTATTCATGGGGGAAGAGTACGTGTTACAGATGGTGCTAGTAATCATAGGGGAAGAGTATGGGTGTTACAGATGGTACCAGTAATCATAGGGGACGAGTATGGGTGTTACAGATGGTGCCAGTAATCATAGGGGAAGAGTATGGGTGTTACAGATGGTGCCAGTAATCATAGGGGACGAGTATGGGTGTTAGAGATAGTGCCAGTAATCAGGGGAAGAGTATGGGTGTTACAGATGGTGTGAGTAATCATAGGGGAAGAGTATGGGTGTTACAGATAGTGCCAGTAATCAGGGGAAGAGTATGGGTGTTACAGATAGTGTCAGTAATCAGGGGAAGAGTATGGTTGTTACAGATGGTATCAGTAATCATAGGGGAAGAGTATGGGTGTTACAGATAGTGCCAGTAATCAGGGGAAGAGTATGGGTGTTACAGATAGTGCCAGTAATCAGGGGAAGAGTATGGGTGTTACAGATAGTGCCAGTAATCAGGGGAAGAGTATGGGTGTTACAGATAGTGTCAGTGATCATAGGGGAAGAGTATGGGTGTTACAGATAGTGCCAGTAATCAGGGGAAGAGTATGGGTGTTACAGATAGTGCCAGTAATCATAGGGGAAGAGTATGGGTGTTATAGATGGTGCCAGTAATCATAGGGGAAGAGTATGGGTATTGAGCGCTTTGGGGCTGATGAGAAGAGGCGCAGTAGTTTAGTTTGACCAGGAGCTTCCTGAACCGAGAGGAAGGGAGTGTGCTTGAGCATGCGAATGCTCGCCTGTGTTCATCCTGCATTTACACAAGACTAACACCAGAGGGAAGAGTCTGAAGGCATTTCCTGAGATACAGTAGGCTGACGTTACAGATATAAGATATAAGTCTTGACCAATAGTCAGATGATAATCATTTAAAATAATAGTGTATAATAATAATGGGATGAAGAGTGTTATTCGCAGAAGAGAGGTCACATTTGATGAAACAATCTATTTTGGGCGTGCCCTTTATTTTCAAATGTTTTGATTGATGGATAAAGAGGAATTTCCTTTAATCTTGTCTGCTGGAGTATGCATTATAGACATTACCCAGATGTAGGGCAATGAATAGGGAATGTCTACAGTAATGTAGTTTAGATGCAGGTTTAGGTTCCAGGAAAACTGCTGCACTGTTCATCACATTAATGTTGTGGCATCATGCAAACAGTCATGCTAATATTTTGGCAGGATTGAGCAAACGTCATACTAACATTGTGACAGCGCTGAAAACAATAGAGTAACAATGAATCTTGTCCTATGTTTCTGGCTCTAGTATAATAGTGCCTTGATAAGGGGCATGAACAAAGAATGAACAATGAGTTAAAATACCCTATCAAATGGGTTTTGTGGAACAATTCATTATCCTAACCCGCTTATCCTGAACAGGGTCGCAGGGGGGCTGGAGCCTATCCCATCATACATTGGGCGAAAGGCAGGAACACACCCTGGACAGGTCGCCGGTCCATCGCAGGGCACACACACCATTCACTCACACACTCATACCTATGGGCAATTTAGACTCTCCAATCAGCCTAACCTGCATGTCTTTGGACTGTGGGAGGAAACCCACGCAAACACGGGGAGAACTTGCAAACTCCACACAGAGAGGCCCCGGCCGACGGGGATTCGAACCCAGGACCTCCTTGCTGTGAGGCGGCAGTGCTACCCAATGCACCATCCATGCCGCCTTTTGTGGTACTTCATTGTGTGAAATTATCATAATCTACAGTACAGCTACTGCAGCATTAAACTGCTTAGTCATACTATACAGTAGAAACCAAGGGTGGTTCATTTTTAGTAATTTATAGCAATCAATGTATTTATTTATTTGTGAACATTAGTACAGAATGAATAGTTTAATAATAGTGAGTTTGCAAAGAAACGCTGCATCTTCAGGCTAGATATTTCACCTCAACTGCTTTACTTAATATGCATTTTTGTACACAAGTTTGAGTTTGTATACAAGCTCAGGCCATGGATAAGACTTCTCAGAGCACATTTCAGAGCGTGTACGATGTGGCGTTTTCTGTACAATCGATATGCTGTGCAGTGTTGCATAACAGTGGGGAACTGCGGTAACTGAGCATTGATGCTTGCCTAGATCGTAGGCATTTCTTTATTAAATGATTGTGTACCACTGCCATCCCATATGTACTATGTAGCCACAGGGGACAGGGGGAGTTATGCAGTGTAATGGGGACCTATATTGTGCTGAAAAAGGACAATTGTTTATTTTGGGGCGGGTGGGGCGGGGGTTGGAGGTGGGGGTTTCGGAGCACAGTGTGATTTATGCGCTTGTAGCGTGATGGTTCCATTATACTGTGCCAAAGCCCTGCACGCATGCCACGTTATGCACCAGGAGATTTTCCACAATTAAATTAATTTTCATACAGTGAAAATAATGGCAGTTGACTGAGGAATTTACCTCACACTTGTAATGAGATCCTTGGCTCTTGTTTTGATCTGCAGTGTTGAATCAGAAGCTGTTTGAATGTAGCAAAACGACAAAGTCCTTTTCAGTTTGCTCAACTGGGAGGAACGTGCCTGCTCAGCTGCTCCATTGTGTTAAGCCAAGCAGTGACATAGCATACGTATGTACTGTCATGGTCTATGCAGTGACATTATTACTAATCCTTTATTTGAATAGGTGTTCACATTGAGAGAGGTCTCACTTGAAAAAAGATTCATATGTACATAGGTAAAAAACACATACAAGCATAGAGACAGACAGATACAATTCAGGCAAACGTTACAAGCAAAAATAGTCCAAGCAGTGACATAGTGTACGTATGTACTGTCATGGTCTGTGTAGTGACATAGTCCAAGCTGTGACATGGTCTGTCTAGTGTCATCATCTAGTATGTAGCCTAGTGACTCAATATGTGCAGTAACATAGTCCGTAGATACATAGTCTGTGTACTGTCATTGTCTGTGCATTGGTGTAGACGTGCTAATCGTTTTCTTCCAGGGATGGTGTGTGTATATATGTATATATATATATATATTTTTTTTTTAAGGTTTTTAAGTCTCACAGAAATGCTATTTGTATCACAAGTATTGTGTATTTTTCAGCACTATTCTATGTTATTTATAATAGTTATTTCCTGAAGATAAGCGGAGTCATAATGTTTCTAATGTGTTCTCAAACTACCGTTGTATCTACTCATGTACCATATTCAAAACGGTTTGTGTTAAGACTAAGCTGAGTTAACAGACTGTAGAATTCACAAATTGTCACAAATTGCACCATGCTTTAAACATTTAAGATTTGCTTATGCAAAGCCATGATTTAAACCCTGTTCCTCAATTCATGGTCCTCAATGGCTGACTTCTGGTTTTCTACCCTCTCTTTACCTGCGAGTCAGGTGCGAAGCCAGCCTGGCCAATTGGTAGCACAGGTTGTTCAGCTAATTACCTGGCAGGTAAGGAAACCAGGGCCAGATTTGAATTTGATGGCCAGATTTTATGATCCCTCCTGTATGCTAATCACTATCAGCCTTTCCCACATTGATAGATTTTCTCTGAAACTCTTCAGGTGACAAGAATGATCCCTAGTAGCTTCTTGTCCCTTCCATGGAGGCTTTGTCAGTATGGATTGTTCATCAATCTTTGCTGGACACTTCATTCTACGAGCTTGTCCACTGCCAGCTTAGCTTCACATACTAGCTTTGTTTTTGGTCTGCCTGCTTAGTGTGGAAGCAATCAATGGAAACTCATGTAATTTGTGTGTAGCTCTGAGACGCACAGAGACTTTGGACGTTGAAGCCAGCTGAACACGGTGGATTGAAACACTGGCATTGTGGCATGCAAAGGAAATGCAACCAGTGTTAGGTTTTCTGTTTGTTTCGTTTTCTTTAAATGTGTATTATCTTCAGTGGGAATAGATAGGCCTACCTTTTAAAAGCTTGTTGATAGCACTGCAAGACTCAAAGAGAAAGAGCTTTATTTGAATTAGAGCTTGAAAAACTAGATGTCACACTCAGATAATGCATTTCATTTGTTTTCTGTGCGTGTCATCTTTGTATTGTGGCCAATTAAGACAACAAAAACGTTACTGCACATGGTAAAAAAAAGGCTAATATTGCTGTGGTAAGGTTGTCATAAAAGTGCTATCTTTTAGGATAACAAGTTATACATGTTTGTCATTGTTGGCCTTTTGTTATTTGTATCGCTGATTCTTTTCTGCCATGGAAAGGCATGCTTTATTTTGTTATTATTGTGGTCTGTTATTACAGTTAATATTCAAATATCAGTCTATACTGTGTGTCCCCATGTGCTTTCCCTATGACCTCACCATAAATCGATTCAATAAACCACAGCTTTTTTCTTTCCCATACCAGGAGAAAGGAAAATGCATATTGCTCAGAGCTGTATTGGGCCTATCGATCAAACATAGCTTGAGTTGTCAATGATAAAGGCCTACAGTGTAGCACAGAGTGGGTTGTTGTATTACTCATTGCGTCTGATTGCTCTGCATTTGTCCGTGCTTTATTCCCATATAGAGAAACAAATATGCTGTCAAGCCAGGTCACCCATGTTAATTTCTGAAATTGCAAACTAATTTGAAAATTGTGTGTGTGGGGGGTGGAGGTGAGTTCTAAACCAGCAAACGCGAACCAAAGATTTTCTTTATCATTCTCTGCAGTTCAATTAAACTCTTTTCTGCCTTTGATCAGAAAAACCGAACAAACAGCATTTTATGCAATGCCAAAATGTCTATCAGAGCATGTTGCATTGTGCATTGATTTTTTGCGCACATGAAGCAATTATCAATAATGAAAATGGGTATTCATTAAACAGATAAGAATTTGATGTGTTTCTTAAGGGACCATTGAGATCTGGGTTTTACAAGGACTGGAAACTGAAAAGGTTTTGTAAAATTCATATTTGTCAGTCACAGTATTGTATGTTGTGTTGTAGGCCCTACTGAGTTTTCAAAATGTGCTAAATGTTTCCAAAAAATGTGCATAAAAAATTCAAACTTCAAAGAGAACTCCAAACCGAGCATGTTTTACTATTTAGAATATAAAACGTCTGCCTTTTGTGTGTAAACAACCAACGGTAAAGTTTGCAATTCCCAAACTCCAGTGGCTTCAGTACCAGGAAACCCAACAAGTCAAAGTGGATCATGTTTTACTCTGCATAAGGACCTTTGGTAAACAAATAAATAATGCAAGGCACTCTGCAATGCATAGTATACTTATATCCTATAGCAATACAGGCATCAATTTTTGTCATTTATTTTTAATGTCATGAAAATGATTCACATTAGAAGCTCTCAACCTAGATGTGAATGCAAATGTATGGCCATGTAGAATACCTTCAGTAACTGTGCAAAATTTGAACAAATATCTGCATGAATGTATGCATTGCACTGCTGCCACACAATTGGCTGATTTGGATAATCACATTAAGTAGGTGTAATAAAGTAAAAGATATTCCTAATAAAGTGCTCAGTGAGTATAGTTATTTTGGGAGTATATTTTTGCTGAGAACTTTCATAGTCTTTAACCTCCACAGCATTAGCTTCAATATTTGGGTGTAGGCTCAGAAGGATATGATAGCTAATACCCAAGGACAGCCAGTACACAGCTTGCTGCTTCCAGTGCTCCACCGAGAAACATTCATGCCGTGTTGCATGATTCTTAACACTGTCCTCAGTGTCCTATGTGAGAATCTTGCCATCAGCTGTGGATCTGCCTTGGTTCCCCTGGTGTGAAGTATGTGTTTATTCTGCTCACCATGGCCTCAGTAAACCACTTATGAAGTTTGAATCATACGGGGTGTGCAGAAGACCTGGGTCAAATATGTCATTGTGTTGGATGCAAGGTCCGGAAGACCAAGAAAGACCTGCGACCTGGTAAGAAATGCTCAGAAGAACCCACGCATTACTAGAAAAGAGCTGCAAAAAAGATTAGCAAACACAGGTCTAACTTCACAGAACAGCAATACAATGTACTTTAAACAACAAATTTCCAGAAAGAACAACCTCAACACTAAATTAAGCGTCTGAAGTATGCAAAAGAGAACATTGAGAACATTCAAGCCTTTTGGAACAATGTGCTTTTGACTGATGAAACCAAAATTAAACTTTTTGGCCACCACCAAAGAAGATATGTTTGGAGGAAAAAGGGTGAAGCCTTTGTAGAGAAGAACACCTTGCCAATTTTGAAGCATGGAGGTGGATCCATTATGCTTTGAAGTTGTGTGGCGGCTGGGGACTCATGAAATATTGTACGAGTAGAAGGAATAATGGATTCCGCCAAATATTAAGAAATTCTTGGGGCTAATGTTCAAGGTCTGTCCAGACATTGAAGTTGAAGAGACGTTGGGTATTCCAGCTAGACAATTATCCGAAGCAAACCTCGAAATCAACCATGAAGGACCTCCAGGAAAGATGGATGAAGGTTTTGGAATGGCCACCACAGTCCCCAGCTTTGAATATTATTGAAAATCTGTGGAGAGATCTCAAACATGCCGTACATACATACAGGAGGCCAAAGAATATTTCTGAGCTAGAGGTGTTCTCGCTTTTTCCCCATCACAGCGTTTACAAGCTGTTATAGTTGCTGATAGTTGAGGAGTCACAAAGTTCTAACTGACAGGGCTCCCAAACTTTTGCACAGGGCCTTTTTCTTTTTATTATTTTGAAACAAGAAATGTTTAATAAAAAGTAATCTTGCTTTAAAACTTGAAGAAATGTGTCATGTTTAACCTTGTACCATTTAGAGGTAAGGTTCTGTTTTCTTAGATATTAATTGTAAAAGGCTTTTTGACCAAGGGTGCCCAAATTTGCGCATTTGCATTACTGTATGCGCATTACGGTCCCATCAATAGTATTGTATCCAGCAAAACGAAATATCTTGCTTGGCAAGCTTTGACTCTGGGTAATGGCATGGACGTCATGTGCAAGGAAATCTGTCTGGTCCATAAAAACGAGTGTTGATGGCTCCTTTCACAAAGTCTTTCAACTGTGCCTGGCCTAAAGTGTAGGTTTGAATGTGAATACCTCACTTTTATTGTTAGTTAGTCTATAATATTCAACAGTTAATATTTTAATATTTCACCTCAGTAAAGGGCTCCAGCCCCCCTGCGACCCTGTTCAGGATAAGCGGGTTCAGATAATGGATGGATGGACCTCAGTAAAGCACTTGCTTATTTTGTCTGGTAGCTAGTGTTGTCACTTAGCAACTAAGGTAAGCAATTTTCTCTTCTATGCATCTGCAACGAGCGTTATCAAAGGTAGGCTAATGGAGTTATTAACTTAATAGTGTGGTTCATTATCTAAGACTAAACCCACCTTGATTTTTAGTCTCTCTTGCTTTATTGCACGAAAAGCTGTATGAAATTGCTGGATCTTTTGCATGATTCTTCATGAGCCATATTTCCATATGATGTATAAATTGCGCAAAAGCAAATCGATGCCAATTTGCAAATTATCTGTGCAATTACTTTTAGTAGCAGCTATGGACTTGTAGAAATTTGTCCTAAAGGGGTAGCTACATATTATTTATTTACGATTAAATGTAAGGTACAGAAAGAATAGGCTAGTGGTCCACCCTAATTTATCAGTTGACTCTTTTAGATTTCTGCCCACCACTGTTTCAAACAGGTTTCTTACTTTGTCGGTTTAGCTATTCACATTTAGTTTCTGTTGCTTTTACCTGTCTCAGCTCAGTTGTTGACGTGAATGCTCATGTTTCAGGAGCTTTTTAACTATTGTGCAATATCTCATGTTTGTTACTGCAAACTACCAAACTACACTTAGGGCATGTAGCCAGGCTATATTTGTGTTGGAATGTTGTCTATATAATTCACATATTGCTGTTGCTTATAAACTGCCAAACTGATACACTTAAACTGTACAGTTCGTTGGCTACACGTTTATGCTCTTCAGATATCACGGCTGTTGACAGATGGAAAATGTGATGGCCTGTGACAGGCTACACCCGAAAAGCCACAAGGAATAGTTTGTACGGATAGTCTGGATTGTGGGTAAAGGTATGACATTTTCACAATCATTTCAAGTTTCTTAAATAATTAAAAATTTCAAGGTTTTATGCATGAGGCCTCACGTGGACCTGGTTTAGCCAGACCCTGATGTAGCTTAGAGGGAGTATGTGTGGCAGTATGTATGGGTTGACTCATGCCTGTCAGCTCAGAATTGGCACTAATTTTTTGGTTGCCGACAATGTTATTTCTGACTGGCCAGTGACTTTCCTTAGATGTGTCCTTGATAACTACACTGATCACACGTCAATTTGGTATCTCCGGTTGAGTCCAAACATTCACATGTAGGCTGTGAGTATGCTTATACATTAGTTATAAAGGGTAAGCACCACATAATGATTCGCCCCACAGATATTCAGTACTTGCAGTATACAGTACTTGCGGTGTTCAGATTAAAAGATGCTATTTAATCTTATTTGAGACGCTGATATTTGTTTGTACTGCAGTCTCCACTCTTGTGTGAATTGCTTGGTTACTTCTAGCTAGCATGGACTTGCATTGTAAGTCAACTTGTACCTAGCATAACGGTTTGCTCTGCCATCTTGTTACAGCTTTCCAATCCATACCAGAACCAACATCATACATACTGCGTAAGCCTTCTCGCACATGCGCTTTCAACAAGGTTAGTCGGTCAGTCAGTTGGGGACAAAGCCAATTCTTGGCCGGTCCCTGCAGGAATTCTCTGCAGCCATTTCTATGATTACCTCAGTTAAATGAAGAGATGTTATAATCAGTGTGGACTAATTAAGTACAATCGGCAGCTCTGCAGTTTATCCTCATGCTATCACTTTGAATTTGTTCTTCCAAAAGAGAAATCGGGTCTTAACCCCCACTCTCTACCCAGATGCACACCGGGAGACGCCTTGAAGATGTCCTTCCATGCGCATAAAAACACACACACACACACACACTCATATTGGCATAGTGCCAGTGGTAGGCAGGTCTTGTGACTTGGCGGTGTGGCCACTCAGGGTGCTTGGCCAGGGCCGCCAGATGTCAGCGTTCATGCCACGGTGAGTCACTGGACCCCTGGCAGTGCTGCTGTCCGCTGTGCACCTGACTGCTTGCCCATTTTCCGCAGGACCGGACCCCTTGTTGGAAAAAAAAACATCTCAGGCTAGGTTTTTAAACTGCTGGTAGCTGGTTGACCAGTTCAGACCAACTCCCAGGTTGACATGGTTTGACCAGCTCAAGCTATATTTTGAAATAGCTCAGCTATTAGCTGGTTAACTAGCTCATACCCAGCTAGACCAGCTTTATGACCAGCTTGGCCATGCTGGTTGTCTAGCTCATACCCAGCTAGACAGCTTATGACCAGCTCAATTTTCGAGCTGGCAAAACTGGTTTTTACAGCAAGGCCAGCATAAACCTGTGTTTGATTTCGCCAATTGAGGCAGACCTGACAATCCCGGCATACAAAATTGTCTGTCGAAAAATTAAACCGAATCAATACATTTTGCCTGCTGGCCCGTCCCTCTTCTGGGAGCTGTGGGGCAGATGCTGCAGTGGAGGTGATTGGGTTACCTTTGTTCCAATAATAGGGCAATACAGTGGATTTTCTGCTGGGAAATCGATCCCTTGTGAAGCTCTCAGAGCTTCTGCAGAGAGAGCACTGCAGTAAAGAGCCTGGAAACAGGGGCTCCTGCACATAAATGTGATCAGCACCCATTTTAGCCTGGAGAAGCTGCTATCGTCTGCTCCACCATCAAAGAGCTGAGTTGAAATCTCACTGCACGTAATGCCTGTACTCTGTTAATCGATAACCATTCTGTTACCGTGTACAGTACGTGAATTGGTGTGCACTTTTGTGTTTGCGTGTGAATGTATGGCATAGTTATATACGTGAGTGACTGTACATTAATTAGTGGATTTATGTATATCTGTGTTGGTGTATGTCTGTGTGTTTGTGTGTTTGTATATTTGTCTGTGTGTGTGGTGGGGGATTAAGGGATAATAAACAGCCACACCCATCTCAGACCCTGTTGCACTGCGGCAGGATCTGCCAGGGTAGGGCGGAACCACGGCAACAACATCCCCCCCCAGCAGTACAAACGTGCGCACCTTCAGGACTTGGCCTTGAGCTCTAGGACTCAGCACTTCTCAGTGAGTGTGTGTGTGTGTGTGTGTCTATGTTTGGGGGGGGGGGGGGGGGCAGCTCAGTTCCTTGCTCATTGGCTGTGTGCATTATTGATGGTGCAGGAGTCCAGCTCTCTGCAGCCCAGCCCAACAGAGCAAGTCTGGGGTGTGGGAAGGGATGGGGGAGAAACAGGAACAGCAGCCTCCTTACGAGGGGATTTGCCAGTACGCCCAGAAAATCACCTCTTGCTTCGGAATAGACGGTAAGCAGGGGCCCTGAAGTGTGAAGACGCTTCAGGGGTGAGGCGGCATTCTCCGGTGTGTGTGTGTGTGTGTGTGTGTGTGTGTGCGTGCGTGAGTGCGTACGCGTCTGCATTTGTGCGTCTGTTCGTTTATGCGTTCATGCATGTGTGCGTTGGTTTATGGGTGTGTGTTTCCGCATGGTCGCATAGCATGCCGCAGTCTTCCGAGGAGGAGGAATGACAGAGAGAGGTGAGATGAGAGGGATAGCGGGAGAGAGGGAGAGGGGAAGTGGGATACAGAGGGAGGGTGGCTTGTGCATGGAGGTGTGCTCTGCTGCAGTTCTTTCTCCAGAGTGGAGATATGTAGAGGCTAATAAAGGAAGCAGAGTAGTTTCTCTGCACCTGGAATTTCACTGGCAGGAAGCAGACATAACTGTAGAGGGAATGTGATGAGACCTTCCCTCTGTGTGATGTATATATGCCTGTTTATAGTCTGCTGCAGTGACATTCTCGGTGTCATAACCAAGGCCATAAACTCAAATGCTAACCATCTTTAAGCTATCAGAGAACCAGGACAATGTATGTGTACTGTATGGATATACAATATGCAAACTGTTGTTATTTCTGTCTTTAAATACACATGCCGCATCTACAATGCCATTGTACACACATCACATGTACAACACATATATTCACACACTTTGTTTAAAACATGTTTAGACACACACCCCATCTACAACACATGCACAACATACACTCACTGAGCACTTTATTAGGAACATTTTTACTTTTACACCTATTTATTCATATGATTATCAGTCGATTGTGTGGCAGAAGTGCAATGCATACAATCATGTAGATACGGGTCAGGAGCTTCAGTTAATGTTCACATCAACCATCAGAATTGGGAGAAAATGATTGGAATGATTGTTGGTGGCAGACAGGGTGGTTCAAGTATCTCAGAAAATGCTGGTCTCCTGGGATTGTCACGCACACTAGTCTCTAGAGTTTGCAAAGAATAGTGCAAAAAAACAAAAAGAATCCAGTGAGCAGCAGTTCTGCAGACAGACACGCCTTGTTAATGAGAGAAGTCAGAGGAGAATGACCAGACTGGTCAAAGCTGACAGGAAGGTGACCGTAACACAGATAACCACACATTACAACAGTGGCAAGCTGAAGAGCATTTTTGAACACACAACTCTTAAGTGGATAGGCTACAGCAGTAGAAAAACAAGTCCAATAAATACCTAATAAAGTGCTCACTGAGTGTATATAGAGTACACGCTCACCACTTGTACAACACATACACAGCATCTACGTAAGTTAACATACGACTGTTTAACCTTGTAAATGATACAATGATACTAAAGTTAGCACTCTTCTATGCACGGGTGTGGCTTGCAGTATAGACGTATGACAGTGGTTGGCTCAATTTCTGAGAGCATGACACTGGTAGGTGGAAAGATATTTACCTGGACAAGGAAGGACACAATGTAGCTTTAAGACACTTTTCACCAAGAAGTTGAAGGGCACATTTTACTGTTGCCATTCGCAGGACACTGCTTGATTGGTAGATGGGTTTCCAGTCACTGAAGACAAAATGGCTGACTGAGTATTACTCTGTCATCCCTTCAATCACAACTACATATAAGGCCTTCCTGGAATCTTAGTCTAGTCATTTCATCCTTAGTTCTAGTAGTTTCTTTTACTCTCCCTATTTGTTTGTCTCTATCTCTCCATCTCTCCCACTCTCCCAGGCTTTACAGTACATTGGGATTGGGAGGGTGTTAGGGTGTATTTATCTCTGTTAATTTTTTTGCTGGTGGTTTAACTGGGAACTGGGACCGGAGTCCTATAGGCCCTCAAATGCTTTCTGAATTGTGAGGTTTGTCTAAAAATGGAATGTGATGGAGATGGAAGAGTCATCTATAATTGATAGTTATGGTAATAGAGGGTAAGGAGAAATGGGGGGTGGGGGGGGGGGGGTGGAGCTTGTAGGAACTGACACTGGGACTGTGATAAGAATGGCCTCTGCAAGCAAGTAACACAGACTTGACTATTAAATATTTAAATAACATAAATCATTGAATATATAGATTTTTATATTTAACTTGCTTGGCTAGCATGGTTAACTTGCAATGGTGTTTTTTTATGTTACACTGTTCTCACTGATCTATGTTTTTAGTCAGGTCTGGCACTACTGCTCATTTTAATCAGGTGAATACACTTCTGTTTCTCCTATATTGTAAGTCATTCTGAATGACAATGTCTGTTCACTGTAGTGTAATGTACATTTTGGGAATCTGAATTAGAACACATTCATTGTGACATAGGCTGCCTTTTAATATATTTCATAAAAAATATAATTTAATCTCTGCACCAGACAGACATTTAAATTCAATTCCCTCCATGGTATTACAGATATAATTTTACTGCAAGTACTAGATTATCTAAATCTTCAGGTTCACCAAAGGAGAGTACCTCCCTAACCCTATCAAATCCAAACAATCATCGGTGCAACAAGCCAGCAATAGAGGGGGTGTGTTTAATTACACAGATGTGGACAAGCTTACCAAGGACTCAGCCATGAAGCAATCGCATATTTAAACTGGAATAAACGAATGTGAAAAAGATGTAATCTTCTTAAAGAATCCTATCGGTGGGGACGGGATTAAATGTCGCCGTGGTTCTTTTTAATATTGCCGTCCCGTGGGGCCACCCAGGTATGGCAGGCCATCAATCATGACAATTTAATGCCCTGCTCACGTCTCCCAAGAGATAATCACTAAAAATACACAGGTTTTAATCTTCTTAAGCGAGCGCGGAAGGAGCTTGTAGACGCACTTGGCCTGACAGTCGGTGTGCGGGCAGTTTCCCAGCCTTCTCTCGCGCACCTCTCCCCGCGGTAGGGTTTTGTGGCCACAGGTTTTTCGCGGCTTCGCCATGCCCTCCGTACCACATCTGAACGCTCTGGGAAAGCTGTGCGGCTCCATCCGGAGCGAGGAAATGGTGCTGGACCGGGTGAAAAGGAAGAACTCGGTGAGACGCATGTCCATCATCGAGGATGGCCACGTAGCCGAGGTCTTGTACCTTATCCCCAAGCAGTCCATAATGCAGCAGCTGCCCTTCCTCAACCCGGAGGACTACTACTTGTGCGAGCGACTGGGGGGAGTACCTGCAGACCTGGGACAAGGTGAGGCTGGCAGTATATGTGCGCATCAGTGGAATCTTTGATAAAAGAAAATAAATGCAGGTACGTCTTGGTGTTTCAAAATAGGTTTAATATAGTAGAGGAATTGGTGGGTCTGTTATCCAAGTACAAATGAACAAGAACCAGCAACTGAGGGAGAATTTATACCCTGTTCCTCAAAGGAAAGTACGGACTGGATGGTAATTGCCTCACAGGAGGTGAGGGGGGGACAAGCAGTGGGGGAATTGGACTGAGGTAGGGTGTAGAGGATATGACACGGAGGTACTGATCAAACTGTAGTAAATTTGACTGGATTATGGGATAGACAAGGTTGTAGATCGGCCCGCTACAAGGTGAGATACTTCAGGAGGGTTAATTGTACTTGGCTCCCATTTTTTCCAACTGTGTGCTCCAGCCAGAGGTGGAGTTTTAATGTCTCATGGCAAGAATAAAACTTCATAAATGTAAGATGGTGTACACAGTGAAATGTCCAGTGTTAATTGAACTGTAACAGAGTTTATATGAGTCCATTAGGGACCGTATGTACACTGTAAGGGTCAAAACTGAACATAATACTGTGAGTAGACTGCAAGCTCATGCTCTTCATTTATTTCCTGCCCCAATGGTCGGAGGTTCAGGGGCAAGTGACAGCTCTCACTCAGTCACTGTAACTGCCACGGCTGTTTGTTTCCCCCTATGTCAGTGGTGAGGTCTCACTGAGTGCTTTTGGATCAGTAATGGAGCGGGGGTTGCGTGGGGGTTGTGTGGCTTAGCATTTTCGGTGAGTCGCGAGGGGCAGTCAAGGGGCCAAGACTGGACTTTCCTGGTCCTGTTCAGAGAAGGTGCTCTTTAGCACCAGACTGGTTGGCTCCAGGAGAAGTCTTTCTGGGACCTATTTTGGCGTAAGTCAGTGTTACCAGTGTGGTCCAAGTATGTCATTTTTTCCCACAAGAACATCTAGTCCGAATAAGTGTTCCTGGAGATCTACCGTCCTGTAGGTTTTCATTCAACCCTAAAAAAGCACCTTGTACAACAGCTAGAGATCTGGCTGAGCTGTTAATTTGTAGAAACCGGTGTGCAGAACATGGTTGGGCAGTCCATGGTTGGTCTGATGTCTCAATTTTCCAAGTGAAATTACTGTGTCATTGGGACAATTCTTTAATATTATGTGGACCAATCAGGGACAGGTTTTGTCACCGCTGAGTCCTAGTATGTCACTTTGGTGGTATCTCATGCACTTAGTGGATGAACTGGACCAGGCCCAGATTTGATAACTATATCGGGGTCCCCCTTTTTTGCTACTGTGTAGCAGATTTGTACTATATTGGGAAACAATTATTGCACTTCTGCGGCTTCACTTGTTTGCCACAAACCCAGGGAAAGCCGATGGGTGTTGTTGCTTTGTCTGTTATTTACTGTCTATAGCCACGGTATACTACCTTGAGATTGGACTGAAGGTGCTCTCTGCCTTGTACTGCATCGGTGTGTAAACCCCTGAAATGTTAATGAGGGGAACCACTTCACTGGATGGTTTATGTCCTCTTCGGATGCCTTTATCCATGGCTACTTGGTTATCAACTTAATACAAGAGATTATGTGTGTAAGACTGATTGACATGATGCTCTTTATGCTATATGCGAGCTTGAATGAGACTTGAATCAAGTTATATATAGCACTTTATATCATTAGCTCAGGCGGTAAAGCGGTCGTCTGGCTGTCGGAAGGTTGCCGGTTTCGTCCCGCGCACTGGGTGTGCATGGCAGCCTATCACCGTGAATGTGTGTGTGAATGGGAGGTGCTTTGGAATGGGTCAATTGGAAAGTGCTTTGGATAAAAGGTAGATGAATGCATTTTGTTTTACCATTTACGTTGCACTATATATGTTGCACTATTAAAGACCTTGAAGGAGTGAAACAGGTTGTTATCGCACTCTTTACTCTGAGATCTCCTTGAATGAATGAGACTGGTCGATCATCAATATACAGTAAAATTGGGTATTTACACTCTTTTTTAGAGTTGCACACAAAATAGTACAGCATCACGAGTGAACATTCAGCCCTGACAGAGTCAATTATTAACTTGCTAGTGCTACAAAACCAAGAACGTACATCAACATGCTCTTTACTCTATAACATTAAGCCCATGTCCTCACTGTGGTCATTAAAGATCCCATGACACTCATTGCAATGAGTAAGGGGTTCCACGGTGTCCTGGCTAAATATCCAACCTGGCTTTTCAACCTAAGCATCCACTGATTTCATTGGCTACAAAATGGTTCTCTCCCTCTCCCCCTCAGCTGATGTTTGGTGAGTGTTCTAGAGCAAAAAGGCTGCCGTAGCATCACCCAGGTGGGTGCTACACATTGGTGGTGGGTGAGGCAAGTTTCCCCATCATCACTCTAAAGTGTTTTGAGTGTTAAAAGAGTGCAAAGAATGATGATTATTATTATTGTTGTTGTTATATAAGAAGTAAGGGAGACATGTTGATATCATTCACTTTACCCTTCTCAAGTGGTATGAGACAGCATTGTGATTGTCAGAAACCGGCTGGTGGAACATGAAGCAAGTTGATGTAGCGTAGCGATACGACAGCTTCGCACTCAGTCGCTCTGGAACTTTCCATGCGGTCATGTAATGTTCTTACAACACTATAGAAACACATTATTCTTCTCTGTACCTGGTTCTCCATGTTGTAGGCAGCTGTAAAGAAGGTCAGAGAGCTATCCTGCTCCCTTTGATCGCCCTGCCAAAGGTCTCTGTGGAAAGCATTGAACACTAATTCCCAAGGAGATAAAGATATTAGACCTAGAGGGTATCAGGTGTACTGTTGTTGCTGCTATGCACTGCTGTCTAAGATCAATGTGTAATCTCTGCCTGAGTTACAGGAATAGCATGGCTACACTTTGGCATTTGAATATACTTCTGGATGGACATTCAAAAATACCCTGAACTCTTCTAAACACATTACATTACATTACATTATTGGCATTTGGCAGACGCTCTTATCCAGAGCAACGTACAGTTGAGTAGACTAAGCAGGAGACAATCCTCCCCTGGAGCAATGCAGAGTTAAGGGCCTTGCTCAAGGGCCCAACGGCTGTGCGGATCTTATTGTGGCTACACTGGGATTAGAACCACCGACCTTGTGTGTCCCAGTCATTTACCTTAACCACTACACTTCAGCTTCTGACTTGCCCTGCTTTGTTGTAGCTGTATTTGTCCAATTGTTTAAGTCTTTTTTTGTTTTTGCAGTTTCTTCATCTTCTCAGTTGATCAGGGTTTAACTGTGATGTAGATGTGTGAGACGCCTCTGATGTAATATCTTCAGATCGACTAAAACATCCCTGTAAGAATTAATGGCACTTTTCGCTGGCTTATGTAATGTCCCCTCTCTCTGCTGTCTAATGGAAGAAGTCAACACTCATACCAAAACTGCAGTATTGAGATTATCGCTGCACTAAACACAGACAGGGGTATATAATAATTTTATAATCACACTCAAACATACTCAAATCAGAATTGTTTATTTATATACAATTTTTGATATTTCCTTAGATAATATCTTAGACAGTGAACAGACATTTTCATTTGCTATTTAAGTAGTTTTTTATTTTTAACTCAGGACTCATTCTTTGATGGATGTTGGGCCTTCTACTTTTGACTTAAGAGGCTATCTGCTTTTACATAGCAACTGGAACTATTCCAATATTGAAAGGACAATACAGCTTTAACCACACGGGGCATTGTCTTTGAGTAATCGTCAGCATTTTTGGATGCTGTTTTAGAGTTATAATTAGCAGCAGGTTATTAGTGGAAAGAGTGATTAGTGAGAAACAGAGCGGCCCGGAGGAGGTGATTGGGCCATCCAATTAAAGTGATTATCGTAAGCAAACTTGGGTTTTGGGTGCCGATCTGCGCAGTGTCTGTGTCTCCACTAACATCGCCGTGACATTGAGGGGTCGTTCTGTTCACCTGTGTACATGTATAATGAGGTCAGTGGGGGCGAGCTTGGTTCAGTCGGCAGGGAAACATAAATCTCATTCTGAATCGGTTCTTAAATAAACCTCTTTAAAGCAGCCTAAAGCCCAAGCCTGACCCCCACAACACCCCCCCTCCCCCAACGCGCATGTTTAACCAGACGTTTTGTCAGACTATGAAGGGGAGTAAATTGATTTTAAATAGACTTTACTAAATACACTAATAGACTTTATGTTCCTGGTGATAGGCATTAGTGTCTGAACTTTGACTTTTTCACCTTGACTGCCAGGCATTGTTTTACAAATAACAAACATTTGTTTATTTGCTTGTTTATTCGGCTGCTCAACTGAAACATTCATTGTTAAAAGTATCGTTAAACATTGTGATGGACTGTACTTTAATTTTATGTTCATTTGTGATTTTTTTTGTACTCACCTCAGTTGTTTGGGTTTTCATGTGCTGGATATTTGAATCAGTCTGCCTCAAACGCAGGCTCAGACTCTCATTGGCAGTTGAGATTTTTTATTTTTCTGAAATGGAACAGCCCTTCTGACTGGCATGTGGGATGGGGGTGGGGTGGGGTGGGGGGGCAGTTATGCGGTCATTTACGATTCAGCTGACTAATCACAGGAATCCACCAGTATTTGGGATACGTTAGTAATGGTTACATGCCACTTATTTATTCAGATGCTCCAGAGAACACTAACTTGGTTCAGCTGAGGTGTTGTGTGAGTTTTTTCCATCTACAGTATGTTTCTGCAGGTTGGTACAGAAGGGGTGTGTGTGTGCGTGTGTGTGTGCAGACATCTGGGTGTTGGGGCTTGTGGCTTGGGAATTGCAATTGCATGTGCATGCACATAGATGTGTGTATGGTTATGCATGTGAGTGTTTTGTATTTGTGTGTGCGTGTGTGTGTGCATGCATGTGTGTGTATGCGTGTGTTGGAAGGTAGGGCCCCAATTGGACAGAGACAGACAGATGACCTTTGCCCTCTAACCCCTCTCTTATGTTTGAGTATAATTGCCTCGCACGGCTTCCTTCGGCCTCAGGAATAGAGTTAAGCGGATTGGCGTTACGTAAGATCCCTTCCCCATGCCCATGTGAGTGAGTGAGGGGTCCAGGATAGCTCTGACTCTGCAGCTCTGACTCTGTGTTTCTATACTCTATAGTTTCATTACAACTCCAACATCTCTAAACCCTGACATGTCACTGTCCACTACAGCTTGTTTATGGCTATGTTCTCTACAAAGATTAATTTACGACCAAGAAAAGCCGGGTTTCAGGCTTTTCTCGGACACACATGATTAACTGTGGTTAATATTTCACATGAGTCTAAATCCACCTGACTTCTCCCTTTTCTGTGTGGAGCATTGATTCGACTATCTGTCCAGTCTGTCAGTTATTTACCTGCAGTTAGCAGCAAAAAAGGTGGGATGTGGTTCAAACCATGTGTTTGCAAAGGGTATAATTATGAGCATATCTCAAACAGATTAGTTCTGCTCTGTCAGGAAATGTGACATACAGTAGAATCTGCTCACTGTTCATTTGTTACCATGATAATAACACAAGGATCAAGCATAATCAATCCACACAAAGCAAAAGAAGCTGGTTTATTTTTATTATTTTTATTCGATTCAATTCATTTCTATTTTCAGGTTATTTTTAACTTTATTATTTTTTTACACATTGTATACATTTTTATCAATACGTACAGTGGGGTCCAAAAGTCTGAGACCACTAGTGAAAATGCTTCTATTTTGTTTTCTTTTTTAAATTAATAGCAATTACTTATTTTTTAGATTCATTGGTCTTCTGCTGCTGTAGCCCATTCTGGCCCCTCTCCTCTGACGTCTCTCATTAACAATGTGTTTTTGCCCACAGAACTGCTTCTCATTGGATGTTTTTTGTTTTTCGCACCATTCTCTAGAGACTGTTGTGCGTGAAAATCCCAGGAGATCAGCAGTTTCTGAAAATGAAACCACCATGTCTGGCACCAATAATTATTCCACTGTCAAAGTCACTTAGATCACATTTTCTCCCCATTCTGATGGTTGATGGTGAACATTAACTGAAGCTCCTGACCCGTATCTGGCTTATTAGATAATCACATGAATAAGTAGGTGGACAGTTGTTCCCAATAAAGTGCTCTGTGAGTGTATATTATCTGCATAACAACTTGAGTGAAAACTTGAACCTGTGAAAAATTTACAAAAATGTAAATTTATTGGTATTTGGCATGACCCCCAGCTTTAATGGCAACATGCAAAACCTGATGATCCATGTTCTCAGCATTATTTGACAATATTCCAAAGATCATCTTGTGATCTTACTGAATGCTTGGCTTTTTTCAGTCTTCACAGGTCCCTATAAATGTTCAATGGGGTTGAGGTCAAGTGATTGTGGATTGTGCAGCACAGCAAAATGTTTCTCATTTTCAGAATAAATCATGCACAATATTCCAAGATCTGTTTATTTTTGGCTGTCATGGAGTCAAGTGCTGCATGTCTGAACCTGAGACTAAAGTGATGGCTAATAGTGAGCTGTCTGCATTACCAAAGCTGCCCAGTTTTAACCACCTCTAATCCATAATTTACACAGCAGACACCTCTTAGCAACCACAGTTTATGTCTGTCATTCGGGCCCAATCTGGGGTTGCTTACAGTACAGTTTTTACACAGAGATGAAAAAAAATCATAACAAGTACTTTAGTCTTATTTACACTTGAAAACTTCTTTCCATTACTTCTTTTGCTGAATAAGACAGCAAAAATTGCCAATAAGCAGAGATTTGCCAAATGGGTAAGTCCGTTTCACTTGACAAGCAAAAATACTTTTGTCGTATAAAGCATGTTATTTGAATATGTAACCTTTATGTTCCTCTTACTTGTCTCTATGCTGTGTAAAAAAATATATTTCTGTGAAGCAATTATATTAACCATTTAATAACATATCAGCTTTATTTATGAATGCTCTTATTATATTATAGTTTTGTATTTGCATGGTTGGAAATAAAACAATCGGTCAATCAAGACCCATCATTTAATTAGCAGACAAATAACTTCAAAATAGGAAACTGTGAAATGTAAGTCAATACATTCTCAGACTTATTCTAAATTATTGATACTGATTCTGAAAGACAGGTGTTCTTTTGTTGTTTTTTGTTTTGTTGTTCATAATTTGAGAGTATTTGCTTGTTAATCTTGTTATCTGCTGCTTTCATGTTTGTGTAGGGTTTTCTCTTAAACTCCGAACTTCATTAATATGCTGTATGATGGGGCTTTCATTGTTTATGTATGAGCTAGGCCTGTGTCATTCTGTCGTTCTGTCATGACTGTGGTCCCTGGAGGTCATGCTTAAGGTCACAGAAGGGAGGGGGGTGCAGTACAGACTCTGGCTGCTTTCGCTCATTCCAATCACTTATTTTCTCCTCCTTTCTTCCTTCCTCACCTCCTTTCCTGGCTTCTACAGTAGCTCCATCTATCAGAGGAGGCAAGGAAAGGAAGAGAGGGAAGAACAAGGACAGAGGAATCAAGGAAATGTTTATTGGGCAAATGCAATGTTGTTGCTCTTTCAAGCATCAGTTTGAACTCATGGCAATTTAGGGCGTGGCAGATGGGGAAAGGCAGCTCCACAAGTCGATCATTTATACGTCGCGCGTTTTGAAAAAAATTATTCCGCAAAAAGATGCTTGCTCGAGAATCCTCTGGGAGCTCCTAGCTCCTTCAGGGAAAAATGGCGCACCTCAATCGATTTCCAGGTCAAGGAAGGATAAAATATCAGCCTCATCAACTGAGCAGACCTGGGTGAATTGCGTAATGTTTCTCCGTGCTCCATTGATCATTCCTGACGCAATTGAGCCAACCCAGAGGACCAGAAGGTGGAGTTATCACTTTTTCAGAGTATTTCCCCACAATTCCAGGACTGCGGCACCCAGTCCTAAGAACCCCATTGGCCAGTGAGCAGATAGTCAGTCAAATAGGGACTATTGCAAGGTTAATGTATTGCTTCCAGATCTAGTTTTCTCTGTGTGGTATTTAAAGATCGACTGACCTCTGCATTACAACCTGCGATAACAAATTGACCTTGCTCTACGCCATCTGACCTGGGTCCTGCAATCATTCCTCTGTGACATTCAAACCACAAAGGCATGTAAAGAAAGGTGTTAAGTCCCTACACTGCTGAAACTGAAAAGTCAGTCTCAACAAGTATTTTACTGTATTTGAAAAGTGCTTATTTTTTGTAGCACTTTAACAAAATAAAACGAAAATATTGGCAATGGTGTGAGATTGTTTTATTCTGTTTTAGATTTGCCAATGGGGTTAGAAAATGTCGCTGCTCAAGCAACCAGTAACTGAAAACAAGCTAATATTTTCTCTGAGAGGAAAAAAAAACACCCTCTTATGTCTTATTACAACACTAAAACACTTGTTAATATGGACATTTTTGCAGTGTATTAAAGTTCTGACAGACAGTTACCTTTTTACTTGGTGGGTTATAGGTGAACATGTAACTCATTATTAAACAGAATCCGACCTATGAGTTCTATTCTATGAGGTTCTATGAGTGCTTTTCCAGTCTACAGAACAGGTACAAACCAAATTAGATGCAGGTATGCTTTTTAAAGAGTTTCTACATGGGCTTATGTTAGGTGATCAGAGATGTATCACACATTCATCATACTGCTGTCACAAAGCATCAACATTCCCTGTGCTGTAGTGGCAATATTTACCTTTTTTTATTCAATGATAAACTGAAGATTAATACACCGTACAGTAAGCCACATATACAGTAGCTTTAGATGTTCGTGCCAGATGTCTAATGTCACACTTCAAGATGTGTTTCCTTCCAACATAATGCTTACATATGCTAGTACTCTCGGCATCTGTGATTTTATTATTTTTTTCAAAAATCATTTCCCACGCAGAGACTTTAGCCAGCCAGGAGATTATGAAGCAATGACTGCTCATTCTCCCAGCGGCTGGACAATAGCATTCCTCTTGGAAACCGTGTGGTCTGCCTCTGAAACACTCAGCGCAGCACTCAACAGCCCCAACCCCCGCCCCTCAGACCTGCATCAAATATGTAATTGTTTTCTAATTAAATCATTTTCTTTCCTCAATTGAACATGCCTGGTGCCAACCAAGTGGTCCAGAAGGCAGGGCTTGCACCTGTTGAGAGTATTTCATAGGTTCCAATACCCCAAACCAGCTCAGTAAAGCATATAAATGATTTGAATCCAAAAGGATTACTTGTTTAGCCCAGGTCTGGCCTGGTTTTGTGTGAATATCTGAGATGGGATAGGAAGGATACAATATGCTCTGTCACTCACCCATGTCAACCAATCGTAGTGATTAACTGTAGAGAGATGTGGGTAGTGTACCCTGCTGTAAAATCCAGCTATTTCAGCTTAAAAATTGAGCTGGTCATAAACTGGTGTAGCTGGGTATGAGCTTGTCAACCAGCTTGTGCCCGTAGCTTGTCCGAGCTGGTCAGTAAGCTACCACTTGTTTTGAAACATTGCTTGTGCTGGTCAAACCATATCAAGCTGCGAGCTAGTGGAAACTGGTAAACCTGCTAAACCATGTCAAGCTGGGAGCTGAACTGGTAAACCAGTTGCCAGCTGTTGCAAAGCCAAGTTTGAGCTGTTTATTCAAGCAGAGTATCATTAGCATTAACCACTTTCTTATTTTTTCAAGGTAGTAACATTAGAACGGCAGTAGTATTCCCATTTACAGGTACAATGCAAATAGTCTGCCCCTAGTGGCTGTTGCCAGTAAAATCCTTACCCTTTGGAATCAATTAAAAAAATACAGTATAAAAATGCTCATTGCATTTTGGGTATCTTTTGCTATTTAAATGTTGATTTTGAATATATTTACAATCACCAGTCTAAGGCCCTCTCTGGTAGTATTGTTCAAAAGAGTTCCTTGGAGTAGACTGCAGAATCAGAGAAGGCTTGAAATGACAGGTTTAACTCAGACAAACAGGGCAGGGCCCCCTTTGCCCTAATGTGTTTTTCGCTGTGCTGCTTATTATCCCTGTCTGCATACTATCATTTCTGCTGCCCTCCAAATAATCCTACTCATACATATGCAGCAAAGTGACAAACTTAGCCTTTGAGAACCATTTCCCCAATTAGAGTGAAAAACAAACATCAAGTAAATGATAGATATTATAGATAGTGTTAGATATTTTATCTGTTATAGCACAGAATACCCATGAGTTTATATGAAATACAAAATTTGTAAGACAGGGCGAGACAACCCTGCTGTAAAATCCAGCAATGCAGCTTGAAAATAGCACTGGTCATTAAGCTGGTCTAGCTGGGTATGAGCTGGTCAACCAGCTCGTGCTGGTTGCTTGTCTGAGCTGGTCTGGTCAACCAGCTTCCAGCTGTTTCAAAACCTAGCTTGAGCTGGTCTGAACTGGTCACCCTGAACCATGTTCTTTTCAGCAGGGTATCCAATTAGAGTGAAAAAAAAAAAAATTATAATGCGTGAGCTACTTAAATGTTGAAAATACATGAATTTGTACGGAATATAAAAATTTGTAAGCCTGGGCGAGACACGGCTAGCCAGGAGTGAACAGAAATGACAAACGGTTCAGATTTTGACAGCTGTTGTCAGCATTCTTACTCAGTTTGCAATTTCGCATTGCCTCTGCTTGATGTCAGGGCCCTGTTCAGTCATTACGCATAACAGACTGGATATACAGTGCTAATGCTTTATGTTGATGGATGAACCTGTCAGTCATTCCACTGGTATCAGAGGGTATAAGGAGGGGAGCATAATGGCATTCTAAAATGGCTGGTGTTTTCTAGTCACAGGAGGTCACTTGAGGATGCTTGGAATAAATGAATGTTTTATTTGAGCGTGGCTGTTCTAATTTTTTATATATATTTACTAGGCGTCAAATAAGGATTCATTGGGAAACAAGGCTTGGATTTCGGGGGGGGGGGGGGGGGGGTTGCCATGACCTCTGTGTTATTAACCAGTGCTTTTATTGTTTGCTAAAGTAAATACAACAGACAAAAGCGCACAAATGAGCCGAGAGGTAGGGGAAAGGGGGAGGGAGAGAGAGGGGAGGGAGGGGGTAGGGAGGAAGGGAGAGGGGGTGGGCAAAATATAGGCTAAGTGAGCACAGCCATTGAGACTGCCAGACACCGGCAGACCGGGATAACCAGACAGGGAGGTGAGACAGCTGTAATTCAAAAACAAAAGAAACACGGGCATAATGTGTAATCCCTTCAGAGGTAGAGGGGCTGCCATTCCTCTTAGGAGATAAGAATCACTGTTTGGATTTGGTGGCACAGTGTGTTGCCACATGCCACAATTTGAAGGACGGGGAGAAATGGGGACAGAGAGAGAGAAGGGGTGGAAAGGGAGAAAGGGAAACATTAAAAAATGGGATACAAGAGAGAGAAAGAGAGTGGAATGGAGGTTCCTGCAGTGGGTGTCAGGTTCTTAGCTGTTGTGTTTTTGAGGAAGGTGTCTGTCTGTGGTGGCAGGATTAGTGCTCTGGAATCTACTTCTGTCACATGGGAGCAGCTGGGGGCGGGCGGGGGGCGGGGGGGTGCAGAGTCCAACAAGGGGTGGGAGGGGAGAACCAGCTAACATTCGCTCCATACTGCATGGCTAATCTGTGAGGAAAAGCTCTCTCTGTCTCTCTGTCTCTCTTAGCGTCTATCTGGCTCTCTCTCTCTCTCTCTCTCTCTCTCTCTCTCTCTCTCTCTCTCTCCCTCGGTGCGTGTTTGTGGAGCACAGTCAGTCTGAGGGAATAAAATAGAAGGAAAAACGAGAAGCCTGTGTTTACCTGCCACTGCCTTTTCAGCTGCGAACGGGAGCACAGCAACCAATGGTCATGGTTAAGGAGA
The DNA here is from genome assembly GCF_963514075.1 of Conger conger. Taxonomy (NCBI): domain Eukaryota; kingdom Metazoa; phylum Chordata; class Actinopteri; order Anguilliformes; family Congridae; genus Conger; species Conger conger. Next base: position 25,463,556 of record NC_083761.1, on the reverse strand, counting down.
AAGGTAACTGAAAATGTGTGTGTGGTGTGTGTACATGTGTGCGCATGTTTGTTTGTATGTGTCCATGTGTGCCGTCTGGATGTGTACAGAATGCACACAGGTGTATGTGTATATACGTGTGTATATATATGAGCATACAGTATGTGTGTGTATGTGCCGATGTCTATGTGCGTCTGTGTGCATAAACGCGCGTGCACATGTGTCTTTATGTATGCGCATGTGTATGTGAATCTGTGTGTATGTATCTACATGTATGCATACAGTATGTGTGTATATGTCGATGTGTATGTTTTTGTGTATGCGCATGTGTATGTGAATCTATGTATGTATGTATCGAGGTGTATGCATACAGTACGTGTGTGCGTTTATGTGTGTATATGCCGATGTGTGCAGTATGTGTGTGTGTGTGTCTTCCTCTGTACGTGCGTTTAAAGAGATAAGTGCAGTATTTTTTGATCGGCGTTTATGTATGGAGAGAGGAGACTGTTGTACTAGTGCTCATGAGAGCTTTTAGAGACGGTACGCCGACCTCATATACAGTATGTGCCACATAACAGGCTCTGCCTCACCGCACAGGATATAGTGAGCTTCAGAGTGAGAGAGAGACAGAGAGAAAGGGAGAGAGAGAGAGACTTCAATGGAATATTCTGGCACAGTGCTCCCTTTGAGGCAGGGTCTCTGTACGTTATCACAGACGGGTCCGCAGCAGCTGCACCAGACAGGGATTTGTTGTTCACCTTCCTGAGGTGGAGCCCCCAGGCACCGGCAGGCGTGGCGGAGGCAGGGAGCTCTCCTCCGATTGGCCAAAGCCGCAGGGATTTCCGCAGCGGTCCTACCCCCTGCTGTGTGGCGCACACCGCTCTGAGCACTCAGACGACCTCCCTTTGCCGTCTGGGTTTTTAGTGTGATTTCTCGGCGCGCATGAATTCTTCCCTGCTCTCTCCCTGGCGGTGATAATTGTGTAAGATTGCTTCTGTGCCATTAGGTTTGAATGTGTCTGTACACATAGCACCGCAGTATATTGATTTTCAGTTTTTTTGAAACTTGGGAAATTTTAATCAAGGCAAACAGTTTAAAGGCTCTTGCTGTTTGAAGAGCTACCTTACTGTAAAAAAACAGCTCAAGCTAGGTTATGAAACAGCTGGTAGCTGGTTGACCAGTTCAAACCAGCTTCCAGCTCGACACGGTTTAGCTGGTTGACCAGTCCAGACCAGCTCCCAGCTCAACATGGACTGACCAACTCAATGTTATGCTATGCTTTGAAACAGCTCAGCTACCAGCTCAGACAACCTACCGCCGCTAGCTAGTTGACAAGTTCATAGCTAGACCAGTGTTATGACCAGCTTGGCTCATACCCAGCTAGATCAGCTTATGACCAGCTTAATCATTGCTGGATTTTCGAGCAGGGATCTGTGACAAAATAACGGTAATTTCCTGCTGAATTAAATCACAGCTGAGTCATCAGGACTGTGGACTGATGAAAGAGCTTGTCAGAAAGAGTTTTTGTTTGATTCGATGCATAAACTGCTGCCTCAGTTGTGAAAATCGTGCTGGGATCTGAACAGCACGGTGTGAGTGGGGAGAGAAGGGGGTGGGATTCGATGGAGAGAGTTCTCTATAATGTACTAAGCCCGCCTCTGCAACCATAGCAACCTAAAAAGGTAGACTCCATTGTAGCCTGTGGCGGGACTCGCTTTTCAGAACTGTGCCTCCCTGACGCTTACAGTACACGCCTCTCTGTGCATGTGAGCTTGGTGAATATGCTGTGCTTTGTCATGAACACAAAAGAGTTTGGGCTCGCAGCTGCGGCTATCCTGATATGGTCTCTCGGCAGAAAAAGTACCATTATATGTCCACTGACTTCAAGGGAACTTGGGTGAATGCATATGCTCTATGCTGACTTGACATAACCTTCCAATTACGCTACAAATCAAATGTGACTAAAATATGTCTTTGGTTGTTTTTCAAACAATGGCATGCCTAGCTTATTTTTCAGTGTAGGCAACTGCAATGCACTATGGGAAAGGTACAGTGTTCTGCTGCAAGCCCTTTGTGGGATTAAAGCTTCTGCCCCCACTTCCTCCCTCCTGCTATCTCTTGCTCACCCCCTCTCTCTGCCTCTTTGTTAATGCAGTACATTTGCATCCTTATTAAACATGCATGATTCATTCCTCCCTGTCAAAATGTTCTATGGTTCAACTCACGGGCACACCAAGACCTTATTATAACTGACATTTTTGACAAATTAGTTGGTGGCATAAATATGTTATAAGGCACTAAATATACTGTGTGTGTGAAGTTTTACCCAAAATTCTGTTTAAAAAGTATGAAAAAATGCAAGGTTGTATCTGCTTGGAGCCCATTCACTTCGGTGTCTTTGAAGCTCAATATCTCAAAACCGCTCAGAAGGCAGATAGAACCATATAACTCCAAGGTCACAAAGTGCACTCGTGTCTACGCACAGAAATACACGCACGAGCATGCGCACACACCTACGAGCGTACACATACACGCAGACAAACACGCACACACACGAACGTACGTACACACGCGCTACAGTTACTCTAATAACAGGGGTCCTTGGCTGAGGGAGGAGCAGCTGAAGAGTTTGCAGCTAGGCCCAGCTGAAAGCGTGCGCATTATCAGCTCAGAGTGATTCATGACTCAGCCCCGCGGAGTGGTGCAATCAAAGCCGCAGCGGGGCCCGGAGATCATTACACCCTGTTCGGTACAGGGCGATAGGAACAACAGCAATAGCACATCCCATTGCGGCACAGCCTGTGCCCTGTTTATCGGCTACAGATCAACCCGTTTATTTCACTCACCATTAATATGGAGCCTTCTGATAGGCTATACGTTGCCTACATATATATTCTGAAACAAATTTGAATTTAAAAGTTTAATGTAGAGTGCAGTCTTTGGACAGTGGTACGGTTTCTGTGCTTTTGACGGTGTACTCCAGGACATTGGATTTGAAATAAAGCAGTGAGTAATGAGGTTAAAATGCATACTTAGTTTGAGGGTATTTACATCAATATTCGGCGATGTTCTAAATAGTTTTTTTTTTTGGTAAAGTGACAGACTGCATTCTAACCTTCTAATTCATCGCTTCATTTCAAATCCATGTGCAGGAGTACAGAGCCAAAAGAACAGAAATTACCACTGTCCAAATAATTACGGACTGCACTATATACACAAGCACCCTTTTGGGCTTCTTCAGCTGAGCTGTCAGTCAGACACAGAGGGAATTTCTTCTTTTTTTGGGGGGGGTCATCTGAGTAGCAGGAATTTAATTACAGAATGTACTGTATTTTTCCAATACTGCTCCTCCTAATGCAGCATTCATGTATAAGCTACAGAACAAACGCCATGTATACGTTGCTACGGTGGTTTGGTGCAATACAAGCAAGGGTTGGGGAAGGGCAGGACTCATTGTTTCATTTATTTAATGTTACCTGCGCTGGTAAACAGACAGGATGGGACAACAAAAGCGCGTATCGATTGCTTCAAAAAACAAGTTCTGGTTTGTCCCTCTGGAAGGTTCTGTCGGAAGGTTCTGTCAGAGGTTGCGGTGTGCTGTATTGAACGCTGGTGGAGGCAGAGCTTTCCGTCACTGTCTCAATGAAATACATTACATATCTGGTTTGCCCACGACTGCATACTGCTACCATGTGAGCACCGCATAAGTTATTCTTGGGGAATTGGGCAAATTAAAGAAGCACCAGCCTTCTGTCAGTTCCAGACAAGGGTGCTGCATGCCAGTTTCAGAGACCACCCGGCAGGTCATGGGTCTGACAAGGACATGGAGGATGTGGATATAGGTTTCTTGAAAAGCTTCTGGAAGCTTCTGAGACATTCTCACTGGTTGAGTCAACGACAAACACCCGGTGGCAATGCTGAATCTCTCAGGTAACCCCTCAGAATGAGGAGCCGGAAATGGCCCTGGTGTTAACAGGGTGCTGACGGAGAACTCCATGTACATGCCTTTGGCACAATAAAAACATTGCTGGATTGCTTCCAGGAACCCTACTGTTGCAGCAGGCCGTTAGCGATTCTATTTCCATTCGGAGTAGCGCCTGTCTTTTCTGTTGTGAGCGGGCAAGGCGGCAGGTGTGCACTCAGGCTTTTTTGGGGTGAGGGACAGTGGAGGGGCTGGGTGCTGAGTAGGCACCCTAGTTTTTGTTTCTCTGGAGAGAGTGGACTAGAAGAGAGTGAGTGTCTCGGTTTCCACCACAGGAGGAGGTCGGGGTGTTCGCCACCAGGCTGGATGAAGCATCTCTGCTGCTCTGTTCTTTTATGTGCATGTATATGTGTGTGTGTGTGAGCTTGTGTGTGTGTGAGCGTACATTTGTATGTTTGTGTGCGTGTATGTTCATGTGTACATGTGTATGTGCATGTGTACATGTGTATGTGTACGTGTGTGTATGTATGTGCATGTATGTATGTCTGTATGTGTGTGTGTGTATGTGCATGTGTACATTTATGTGTACGTGTATGTTTGTGCATGTGTGTTTTTTCGTGGGTAGGGGTATGTGTAGAATATGTATGTGTGTGCGTGTGGTTAATAGGCTTAAAGCACCTCACTGAAGTTCACTGCAATCACATTCCTCAGCAGCAGGATTACCATCTAGACCTGTTCTTCATCACACAAAGACTACACGGAAAAACTCCAAAATGCTTTCATCATTCTAACTGCTCAGCACTAAACATGATTTGATATTTACATACCAGGCTGAAGAAACTATCAAGGGGAAATTATGACAATCATATTATCCGTGATAAAATTAGGAAAATCTCTTTTAATTGCCAGCTAAAAGGTCATCCTTGTTGATTCATATGCTGCCTTGTCCAAAGGACACATTACATTACATTACATTATTGGCATTTGGCAGACGCTCTTATCCAGAGCAACGTACAGTTGATTAGGCTAAGCAGGAGTCAATCTTCCCCTGGAGCAATGCAGGGCTAAGGGCCTTTCTCAAGGGCCGAACGGCTGTGCGGATCTTATTGTGGCTACACCGGGGATCGAACCACCGACCTGACATGTCCCAGTCATTTACCCTAACCACTACGCTACAGGCCACCCTGAAGACCTGAAGGATGAATATTCAAATTTGTTTTATACGAAAGAGTAAAATAGTTTCTGAGTGCCTTCAATCTAGAATGTTCTGCTAATTATATGTACGCTTAGAGGAAGGTTGGATGGCCTTCACCTTTATTTGGCTGCATTTTCATTGACTTTGTTTGTAAGAGCACAATCTGGCGAAGACAAAAGCTCATGTTCTTAAGCAGCTTTTGTCTTGTGATCACACCTGTTTGGGTGGCCCAACATGCAGTCTAGATGGAGCTCTTTTCCTGATGCAGATTTTGCAACATTATGGCCACAATCCTAGGTCTCTACACCAAATACTTTATTGGGGCTTTACTGTTGAAATGTAACCTCCCTTGTCAGATTAACTACACAATACTATGAGCCTGACCAGGGTGACACCATGAGAAGTCACACTTTCCATGGGTGTGCTTGTAAATAACTTGTCACCAGTTTGGGTGTTTAGGGTTGGGTCTTTTTTGCGTAAATGTCAGCTTTGGGAGAACCTAGCTGCCTGTGGTGTGTGTCACCAGATTTCTGAGGGTGTGTCACATTGTTGTCAGGGCCAAGTGTATATGCTTATCACAATTCTGGGAGCATTTATCAGGGGCATTCTTTGAGCAACTAGCCCCCCCTCTCACTCTCTCTCTCTATCTCCCTCACTCGCTCTCTCTTTCTCTCAAATTCCATTCGTCACCATTTTTAGGAATAAGTTTCTATTTCTTTATTTGGCTGCACAAAAGCAAACACCCACTTTTCTAATTTTGGAACCACATTGTTAAAATTGTGTGTGTGCTCACTTCGGACCTACAGATAAGTCTGTGTTTACAGACCCAGTGCACTCAATTTAAGATAAAATATGAACTATGAACTCACACAGTTCAGTGTCATTAGAATGGAATTATTTGTTCAGTGGCTTCAGAAATTATTCAGACCCTTCAACTTTTTGCAAACTTTATTGTGTTCTTGATTTAATTTTAAATGGAAAATTGCCATTTTTGCCCATAAATCTACAGTATATAAAACAGTAAAAGCGTTTAGTCATCATGGGTAGTCCCTACAAGCTTTTCACAACTGGATTTGTGCAGTTTATCCCATTCATCCTGACAGATCCTCTCAAGATCTTTCAGATGGAAAGCGTGAACTGCCTTCTTCAGGTCTCCCCACAGATGTTCTATGGGGTTTAAATCTGGGCTTTGGCTGGGCCACTCAAGGAAAGACTTGTCTTGGTTGTATGCTTTGGGTCATTGTCCTGTTGAAAGGTGAACCATCGCCTCAGTCTGAGGTCGCGTGCACTCAGAACTCAGAAAACTGGGAGAGACGGATGAGCAATGAGAAACTGAAATGGACAGGTTTAAATACAATACTGATTGACAGAGAAACATGGGGAGGAGGAGCAGGGTGGGTGGGTGTAAAAAGGGAAAACATGGAGCACAGGGGAGCAGGAATGATCAGGGAAGTGCGGGGCTTCAGAAGAGCGCAGACTTTCAGGGGAGCACGGGCCTTCAGATGGCCGCGATCCTTCAGGGGAGCATGGGCTTTCAGTTGGACACAGGCCTTCAGGCAGACACGGGGTCTCAGTCAGGCACAGGGTCTCAGTTGGGCACAGAGTCTCAGTCAGGCACAGGGTCTCAGTCAGGCACAGGGTCTCAGTCGGGCATGGAGTCTCAGTTGGGCACAGAGTCTCAGTCAGGCACAGGGTCTCAGTCGGGCACGGGGTCTCAGGCAGGCACAGGGTCTCAGTCAGGCCCAGAGGCCAGAGACGGCCAGAGACGGGTCTTGAGGCGAAGTCGGTGCTGGTGCCGGAAACTGGACATGGCACAGAACCGGTGTGGGGGCTGGAGCTGGGTTGTGAGGTAGAGTCGGAATAGGAGCCAGATCCTGGGACAGGGTTGGTGCAGATGCCAAAGGGAAGACAGGGAACAGAACCGTTGCGGGGTTCAGAGACTGGTCATGGGATGGATCTGGAGACTGGGCCTTGAGTGATGCAGGAGCAGGGGCATGGGACAGGGTTGAGGTCAGAGCGACAGACAGAGACGGGGACAGGGCCTGGGACAAAACTGAAGGCTGGGCCTTGGACTGAAGCACTGGAGATTGGACCCGGGCTGGCCCGGGGAGTCCGATGAATTGCTGGAGGAGGAGCCTGGGGCAGTGCTAGACCTTGGATCTGGAACAGCACGGGAGATGGAGCCCGGGGCGGTGCTGAAGACTGGGTCTGATGCAAGGCCGGTAACCGGAACTGTGGCGAAACTGCTGACTGGGCCCGGGGGAACAGAGTCCAAGGAGGTACTAGAGAGGGAGCTTTGGGCAGAGCTGGACCTTGGGTGTGGAGCGGCAATGGAAGTGGAACCTGGGAATGTGCTGAGGACTAGAACTGAAGTAGAACCCTGGCACGGAACCGGAAGCTGGATCTGGCGTGGTTCTGGAAGGTCGGTCTGGAGTGAAGCAGGACACTGTACTCGTGATGGAACAGGAAGCCTTGCATATTTACTATTTAATCCCACCAAATTAGAAAAATCATGCAGTATCAAGATGAAAAAAAGGTTGACTGGTTTTAGTAGTAAACATCTCCCAATACAAATTATTAGTTTTTTGTATTCTTTGCTAACTCTAGTAGAGACTAGTGTGCGTGAAAATCCTTGGAGATCTGCAGTTTCTGAGATACTCAAACCACCCTGTCTGCCTCCAACAATTATTCCACTGTCAAAGTGACATTACATTTTTTCCCCATTCTGATGATTGATGTGAAAATTAACTGAAGCTCCTGACCCGTATCTACATGATTGAAGCATTGTACTGCTGCCACACAATTGGCTGATTAGATAATCGCATGAGTAAGTAGGTATAATAAAGTAAAATGTTCCTAATAAAGTTCCCAGTGAGTGTATATAGAAAATAATAAGCAGAGCTCATGTGCCTATTTCTGATGCCAGTTTGAAAGAAAGCAAAGAAAGGAATGGGACTGTCTGGAATATGTAGTAGAAATGTGTTGGGGGCTTGCTGGACCAACATACACAGCATAGCCTAGTAGCATAGCATAACATCTTCAAGGAGCGCTCAATCAGATGTATGTAGGCCCACATTTGATGCAAATCATAGGGAATGTTACTGTTGACCTGTTTGTCATTTCAGCATTTTTGCATGTCACTGCAGTTGGCCTGTATACCTGTATTGGTTTATATGCGTGAGGGTTGTGTTTGAGCCCAGTGTGGGGCATAGTGCCTGTGTGTGATGACTGTAGAGGTATTTCTGTTGCCGTGGTGTGTGACTCCATGTGGAGGTTTTCTCTTTGTAAGTTCTTAGTGCTGTACACCCTCCACTGCCAAAAAACCTGTACCTCCACCTCCTCACTGCTTTTGTTTATAAGAATTTTGTGGCTGGATCAACTTTCCACTGCAGCTACTGCTAATCCTTGTGCTTCCTGCAGAGTTTTTTTAAAATTGTTTTTATGTTTCTTGGCAACTGAACCAGAGGGTTAATTATTGGGTGGGGGGAGGGAGCGCAGTGCTATTTTTGCATGGTTGTAACCAAATACCTGGTTATTTTGCTGTTACCCTCTGTGCCAGCGGGACATGGCGTACATCTGAGTCATCATCTGTACAATAAGAAGGGATGTGCATCTGCCCTAACATTGGGCTGTAATTCGCTGCTGTCTGAAAACATACTTGTTTTTTTTCTTCCCTTGCCACTTGGGGATCTGCAGTCACTGCTGTGCCACCCACATCCTGAGAGCAAGGAGCACTGCAGCAGAAGCACTCTGCTGATGTGTTTTCTTGTGAGCCAGTGAGTGTCTTCTGTGCTACGATCCCCAAAGTGCTACAGCAGAGCTCACTGTCTCACAATCACCTGGTACCCTGCAACATCACTTCCTGAACCACTCAAAGCTTGTATTTCCTGAGCAACTCAGTAACTCGACTGGCTGAGCCTCTCAGTGCCTTTATTTACTGAGTAACTCTACTGGCTGAGCATCTCAGTGCCTTTATTTACTGAGTAACTCTACTGGCTGAGCATCTCAGTGCCTTTATTTACTGAGTAACTCTACTGGCTGAGCAACTCAGTGCCTTTATTTACTGAGTAACTCTACTGGCTGAGCATCTCAGTGCCTTTATTTACTGAGTAACTATACTGGCTGTGCATCTCTGTGCCTTTATTTACTGAGTAACTCTACTGGCTGAGCAACTCAGTGCCTTTATTTACTGAGTAACTCAACTGGCTGAGCCTCTCAGTGCCTTTATTTTCTGAGTAACTCTACTGGCTGAGCATCTCAGTGCCTTTATTTACTGAGTAACTATACTGGCTGAGCATCTCAGTGCCTTTATTTACTGAGTAACTATACTGGCTGTGCATCTCTGTGCCTTTATTTACTGAGTAACTCAACTGGCTGAGCCTCTCAGTGCCTTTATTTTCTGAGTAACTCTACTGGCTGTGCATCTCAGTGCCTTTATTTACTGAGTAACTCTACTGGCTGAGCATCTCAGTGCCTTTATTTTCTGAGTAACTCTACTGGCTGTGCATCTCAGTGCCTTTATTTACTGAGTAACTCTACTGGCTGAGCATCTCAGTGCCTTTATTTACTGAGTAACTCTACTGGCTGAGCATCTCAGTGCCTTTATTTACTGAGTAACTCAACTGACTGAGCCTGGCAGTGTCTTTATTTACTGAGTAACTCTACTGACTGAGCATCTCAGTGCCTGTATTTACTGAGTAACTCAGTAAGCAGAGCTCATGTGTTTAATGAATGAGCCACTCATTTTAGTGACTCAGCAACTTACTTTAAATCCATCTGATTTAATGACACTTCAATTAGCCTGCACTGCTGCTGTCTCCACCTGTCTTTCCATGGCTGAAAGAAGTTTGAAGTTTGGGTCAATGCATACGGATAAAAGCATCAGTCTGCAAAGCAAGCATGTGTCTTACTGGGGCGAGTAGAGGGAAAAGTGCCCCTGATTGGCTCTTTCTGGGAAAATGCATCACCATGCCAGCCATGACCTTGACCAAATTGCTTTTTGAGAAAATGCACAGTTTCTGTTTCAGGACACAGAGGTGTTCCCAAGACATTTCCGGAAGCCTTCCCTAAGCCTCCTGAAATTGAGACCGTTTTATGTCATTTGTCAGTAGCTCTCTTACCAGTCTTATCGCAGCCAGGTCTGATTGCATATCCTGTTTGCCAGTGGTGGCATGTGCCCGACGCAAAAACATTCACTCTCTTGAAACTACTCAGAGATTAGATTTGAGAGGCACGCCATGATTATCACAGACTTTTCAGGGCCGGGTAAGGAGGGGTCGGGACTGACTACAGGGGGGACATCTTAGCAGAACTGGGTCAAATATGTCATTGGCTACATTCAAATACTTTTTTCGGTTTACTGAGCTTGTATTGAAACCTATGATATACTCTCAAAAAGTGCAAACCTCACCTTCTGGTCCTCTGGCTCAGTTACATGCGCTAGTTTAACTTACTGCTACTGCGCTCACTACGATATTGTACACATTTACACAAAACTGATTAGCTAGCTAAGAGCTGATGTGACAAAGATATTTCCTGTAAAACAGATGTTCCTTTTTGTACATTTCAGCAACAGCAGCTTCTGCAAGTTGACAAGGTAGCTGCAGAATGCCATCATGCAGGACAGCTAGTATCATTGCCAGGGGAGATAGAGAGCTATTTGTAGCCAGTGTATCTATTTTGTGGTGATCAGGCCATTTGACTAGAACCACTTGCCATAGTTCATTATGAGGAAATACTCCAGGGCAGTTATTTCCTCATAACTGGCTCATTCATCAGGTATTAACCTGCTTATACAGTACTATGGCTAACTCGCCAAAGTAATGTAGCTATGGACTATTTATTTTTAGTTTAGAAACAAATGTATTATTTGAAACACAATGAGAATGGGAGAAAAAATAGTCCCTGTTGCTGAGAAATTGCTTCGCATAGCCTGAATTTGTCTGCTGTGACCAAATGCTAACTGCATCATCAGCAAAGAAAAGTTAGGCTTGCAAAATAACGGTAAGCAATTTATAGAAATTTGACACTGTATTCCAGACTTCAGTACCATGCAACTGAATGGAGCCCTTCTCAATTTAAACTAAAGCATAGACAAACCTCAGTATTCATTGAGGTCTACAGCACTGTTGCTGTCAAAATCAGCTGGCATGTCTTGTTCTTGCAGCCAGGCCTGCAAAACGATATATTAAGTTATTACGCTATATGTAGTTTACAGAGAACATCAGTGTACTGAATATATGTTATTACTGCCTAGGTTAAAACACTTGGTTACATTATGTTTGAAACATTTCCGATAGTTATCTTTCTGACAAAGCAAAACGTAACTCAATGCACTAGAGCATACAGTAACATATTTTTGTCAACAGGTCAGCTTTGATAACTGGGCTACTTGCATAGTAGTTTGTTGCACGCATTGATATTTGTTGCATACTTGTTGAATATTGTTTACTGTGAAAAAAGGTGTATAACTGTGCTAATGAGGAGAACAGATCGAACAGGTGTCTACACATTGTTAACCAGGTTATATAAAATTAATCACCACCCACATGACACCTCTCAGCCAATCAGAATTCCATATTTGCCCTTAGTGGTCACTTATTCTTCAGGTATAACAGTTTTTAACGCACACCTTCCAGCCAGTCAGAATTGATTATTTCCCAAGACGATGGTAGAGAATGTTTTTTTTAAGTGGACTGGATCTTTTTTTTTCTTAAACGCTTATTTTGGGCATCAAAACTAATCAGAATCGCCTTGATGTCTAAGCTGGTTGGCTCGACCCAATAGTAAGGAAGGCAACACATTGTAAAATAATTAGTTTGGTCTTTTTTTGATGCAAGGTCATAGATGCCAATATTACATTTCCTTGTATCCCAGCATACATTTGCTGCCACTGTTGTCTGTTTCTCAGAATTCTATAAAGTGGTCAACAATGGGGAAACATTTCTGAAATAGAATAAAAAAATATCTTAAATCAGTCCCTGAGTTGTGCAGTAGATGCATGTAAGTGTTTGGCTTTGCTGTCTCCTTTGATCCTGAGCTGTGCGTGCAGTGCTGTAAATATCTCTGCGCTCGTAGGTCTGTGAAGCCTATCGTGAGCGATTAACATTCCTGACCAGGCTCCTGTGGCACACACTTCGTATCGTGGCTTTGATGGTTGTCATTTGGCAAATTGATGCCCTGTGCCCTTTAGAAATTTTTAATAAGGTATTTATGAATATGCATATGAAGTATTATGTAGTAATTATTCACTGTTGTGGTTCAACATGTCTCTTTTTTTTTTTGTATATGTAAAAATAACCTGCTCAACCATTGAGAGAGGCAAGTCTAGAAATAAAAAACAAATTTCAAATTAAAGATCACTCAATGACACTTCAAAGGGATAGTATAATGCCAAAGCAACCAGACACTATATGTGAATGCAGTGATTTCACAACATTTATTCACAATTCTGAATATACAGTAGATATAAGTTTTTAAAGCCCCCCCCTACATCTCCGATCTGTCTTCCACCCAACTGCTCCTCTCTGTTCCTCGGTCTTGACTAAAGCAAAATGGTGACAGGGCTTTTGCTCTGGCTGCACCGAGACTGTGTAACAAACTGCCTCTCTCTATCAGGTCTGCTCCATCCATAAACACCTTCAAATCCCAGCTTGTGATCTCATTCGTCCATCGGCAGTGAGATCTTGTTTGTGTGTGTGTTCGTCCGTCGGCAGTGCATGCATTCGTCCGTCGACAGTGAGTGTGTGTGTGTGTGTGTGTGTGTGTGTGCGTGCATTCATCCTCCGGCAGTGAAATCTCATGTGTGCCTGTGTGTGCGCGTGCGTGCATTCATCCTCCGGCAGTGAGATCTCTTATGCGTGTGTGTGTGTTCTCTTGCAGTGGCTCATGCTCAGGACGCACACCCCCCTACGGAGAAGCCGGTGATCCAGTGCTGTAAATGTGGGGAGCCGTGCAGGGGAGAGGTCCTGAGGGTGCAGTCCAGGCACTTCCACATCAAGTGCTTCACCTGCAAAGGTCAGTGGAAACGGCCCCCTCCCCTCAGCCATGTCTGTGGGTGGGTGAATGAGGACTTCTGTCAGGGTACATGTGGGGACCTATTGGATTATGTACCGAGTATATGAGGGGCTGAGGTCACAGACTCCTGTGTTTTTATTTTTTAATTTAAAAAAAAGAAAAAAAAGGCTTTTTGTCTCTGTGTAGTTTTGATATCATGTCTTTGTTTACTACAGACTACAGCTCCACCATTGGCTCTTAGCCTCCTCCTGACCCAGGAGAAAAAAGTATTTAACATTTTTGTTGACATAATACAAGTGTTGCAGTGAAAATATTTTTTTAAATATATTTTATTTCATTGAAATTTTAAGATACATACTGTACAGCACTCAGGGAAGTCAAAATGTAATGTCCTTGCAGGGTGTCAGGAGGTTAAAACATTCCGGGCATTGCAACTGGAGTCGGCCAAATCGAGCCAGGGATAGCGTTGTGTCTTTTCTGACATGTTATGTCTAGGCTTTCGTGACGGGGTGAAGTAATTCTAAGAAAAGTGCCTTCGTCGGGGAAATGTGTTGAGTTTGTGTGATGTCACAGGTCGGAGGTCACTTAGCGGTTTCTGGTGGTGAAAGCGAGAAATGTGATTAGAGTTTCCATCTGGAGCCAGACCTCAGCAGGGAGCCCTGTATGGCCCCATACAGGACTGTGAACCTAGCATTTATGCAGTTTTTGTCTCGCTGGAACAGATTTCTGTCGCTCTATTGTCCTGTGTGGAGTGGCGAGGCCCGGCCGTATGGGACCAGCTGCTCTTTGTAAGAGATTAAGCTCGGAGCAGCAATTGCTGTCAAAGCATTTCATTGACAGGTTATAATAGAGAGGAAAGCTTGTTTTCCATGCTGTATTCAGTCAGTTTTCAATGTAGATAAAAATAAAATTAATAGTATTGTTATTTACAGTTTACTCTTTGGTTTATTATTATTAGTATTATTTTCTGATATCACAGTAGAAATTTGTTGTCTTCCTTTTTTAGATCTTTGTGGACTCCGATTACAAGGAAGTTCTCCACACCACTGTAATGCATTTTTATGGTTATAATAAAGTGAGGTTGACATCCTTTATGCCATGGAGTATACTATATATAGATGCATATATAGATATCATGCAATGGTACACTACTAGAAATAGTTGGGAATGGGAAAGCACTATATACTGTATGTATTCTGTACTGCAATTGTGCTGCCTTTTTATTTATAAAATTGTACTGTTACTGTATTCCTCTGTTGATTTACCGTGGACCAGGCCGACAGGGTTGGAAAGGTGATGTGTACCTACCATTACCTGTATTTGTTATCATGGTTGAATCCATGTACTCTCCTCAAAACCTGAAGGTTTTTTTTCTGTTCTCAGTTCCTTTGTCTCACACACATTAGCATTATTATAATACATATTATCATTGTACATATTAGTATTATTGTGATGTCTATTCCACAATGTAGCAAGTATGCCTTAAAATGCAGAAATTAGGAGAATGACCTCGCTTTAGAAATCTGCACATGTCAATATATGTGTTTGGTTTAAGAGGGAACATAAATAATATCCTGGGTATTGGATATAAGAACTAAAAAGTCACAGTGATAAGAGGTTTGAAGGAGAAATTCATTGTATTTTGATTGAGTTGTTTGGCAGTTTTTCCTCTTGGGAAATGAAACATCTTTTCAAGAAAACTTAAGCGGAATAGTCTTTTACAGCTGAATCTATTTATCCGACCGCTCACACTGTCTGGTCCTCTCCCTTGGAGTTACTACAGGTCAATGCTGTTTTAGGCACAGACAGAACTGTTTTCAGTCAGGTTGTATCTGGTTTTGTCACCATGGTTGTGTGATAATGGGTGATCGAACACGACCATTTAAGGTCTTCTGTGTCTCCCCTGCGTTTTACAGTGGCCTGACCCTGTCCAGTTCTTAGCGTTACCTCGGATGAACATTTCAGCTAATCTTGGCCTAGCACTCCTTTAGCTCGGGTTCTAAGAACTGAGGTCAGATAGTCGCCACGTCTTGTTGTGTCATCCATTCGGGGCTTATTTGCTTTGCTTTGTTGAATAGCTTCCTTCCTCACACACCCCTTTAACGTGACTGTCGTTTTATGGCCAGAACCACCTCTCTCGTCTTCCCAGTGACCTTTGTCTTGGATTAATTGTTTGCACAGTGAAACACTTCCTGTTCCATATTGAGCGTGTGCATCGATCGCCTTTACAAGCAGATACAATTGGTACGAATCATTTACAACCACATGCAATGCTTTATGAAGGATTAGTGATGATGTTATAAAAATCATATTAACAAATGTTCACAATCTCATTGGACTCAACCACCTGAATTAAATTGTCTTATACCTGCTTATGAATGATTGAAAGAAATGGCTGTTTTACGTAAATATGCTTTTCTTATTTCTCATATGGCTTCCTTGACTGTCATTGGCGCAACTCTGGTCCTCATGTTCACAAACACCAAAAACACTCCAAAGGCAATCAAAAGCCTAGAATCAAGACTATATGCTGAAAGCTTTCTTATACCAGCACTAAGAAAGCAATTGAATACACCTGACTAATGAGAAACAGCTGAGAAGCCTACTGTCCAATTACTTTTGGTCCCCTAAAATGGAGGGACAAGTCTGAAACATGCTGCCATCAGTTCCATCAGTAAAGAACTCTTTCCCCATTCTGTGTCCCAGATCCATTGCTTTCAGTGAAAGGAGTCTCCCTGGACACTGATGAATGTATTGTCTCCCTCTGAGTCATCCCTCAGTGATGTGAGAACTGCAGAGGGGGAGCGTCATTACACCCCACTCAGTCTGAAACGCTGGTCCGCAGGGGCTTTAATCCGGGAACGTTATTGAATGTTCTCTCTGGAAAATAACTGAAATGTTGGGAAAACAGGTGTCCCCAGGCTGAACACATCGCTGAGTACAGAAAGTGAAGCCTGATTTATACTTGGTAAAAATACCGCATTTTCAACAGAAAAAAGTGTCATGCCACACTTTTTCCTCAGTGTCGTGCACCTATAGAATTTTGTTATGGTGTGGACAACATCATACTTTCTCATGCAATGCTTCTTGGACAGCATGGATGGAACACCGAAAGTCATTGTCATGGACGCTTCTTGTTTGTAAAAATGTAAACAAACTGTCAGGAGTTTGGCTGTCAGGAGTAACTGTCAAACTGTCAGGAGTTTGACGTCTCTTTACCATACAGACAATAGAACCCTCATCACAGACCCTTGCCGAAGTATACTAAATCCAAAACGTTGTGCGACACTTTCATTCTTGCCATACAACACGTCGCATGGGTGTGTAAATCAGACTTTAGAATCTAAACTGGAGCCACATACTGTAGTTCCGTCTGGGTGTGGGCCAATGTCCTGGTGTGACGTCATGATAAGAACCTCACCGGTCTTTATCAGGCAATATATCCAGATATTCTACAGGTAAATATGATAGCGGTTCTGCCAAATGTGTAGAATGTTGGGAGCGTTTCCTTTGGGGGTTTGGTGCGGAACCGGGAGAGCAGGAGGTGGGTGGGGTCTTGGCTGTGGGTACATCAATCATCCTTGGCATGGCTGAAGGTCACAGCCTGTCTGACCTGTGGAAAGTAAACACGTGGTTCCTGGAAAGCTCTGCTTAGGTGAAGCATACTGCTCGCACCCTACTACTACAGAGTTATTAGAGGCCTCGGTCTACATATATGGATATAGCTTTAGGGAGCTACAGCAGCAACTGTTATGTTAACTCAGTATAACAGGCCTCCATATCTCTGGTCTCTCTCTCTCTCACTTTCTCCCTCTTGGTTGCCCTCTCTCTCTCCTTGCATTCTCTTCTCGCTCTGTTTCTGTCGCTTCCTGACTTTCTCGCTAGCAGCCTGCTATTTTATCTGGCCCTTTTTGCAGTTATTGTTAATGAGCTGTAAAGACTGAAATAGGCTTCTTCCATGGGGATGGGGTGGGAGGGAGCGGTGATACGCATCACAATCCCTGGCCGTCTGAGTTAAGCTAACACGAGCTGTCAGAGTGCGATGAGGTCAAAGTACAGGCCCATGATATGTGATATAACGCTGAGCTGGAGAATGACATCAGACCTTTGTTGGACTGGACTAGTTTCTCCAGGGTTCACAAATATTCTGCTACAGTGGGTGGGCACCAAAAGCGGATGACTGAAGATTTGAAAAAACGTTGACTGGTCCAACAAATCTCAATTTCTGCTGTGACATGCAGATAGTAGGGTTAGAATTTGGCATAAGCAGCATCAATCCATGGATCCATCCTGCCTTGTGTTAACAGTACAGGCTGGATATGATAATGTAATGGTGTAAGAAATGTTTTCTTGGCCCACCTTAGGCATCTTAATACCAAGTGACTATTGTTTGAATGTGTTGAGCTGAGGAATTTACCCTTCCCTTCAAATGCCATAGTGAAAGCATACCTCAGCATTGTTGCTGACCATGTGCATCCATTTATGGCCACAGTCTACCCTTTTTCAAATGGATACTACTAGCAAGATGATGCACTGTCACAAAGAAGGCATCACCCCAAGGTGCTTCTGCAAATAACAGTGACTTCAGTTTTCTACAATGGCCTGCAGAGTCATACAGGGTGACACAACTGACCAGTGAAGCCCCAGAGCTTATTCACTTATCAATGTGATCTATACACATGGAATGCTGCATAACCCTTGGTTGCCCTTTGTGCATCTGTGCAGATGGATTGTTATTTGTGATTTATTTTGTCTGTATGACCACGTGAGGGATCAGAGAAGACCATGGCATCATATAACCCATCAGAAATCTGTGGATTTAGCCGCTGAGCTCTCTGTGTTGAAAGGGCAATACTGTATGAGTTCTTAAATGAAAAGCCGGTGGCAAAAATAAAAAGTACAGTCTAAATATATCCATCTGTCTCATCTTGAGGCTTGCATATGTGTGCAGTGCAGGGCCTGCATATGAATACCAATAATTAGGGGATAGCTATTCACATGCTCCGACGAGAGCTTAATTTCCTGTCTGACGGAAAAGCTTCCAAGGCTATTACTATGTCCCCAGAAGAGCTTTTCTTCTGAAATGGCCAGTTAGCTATAAAAAGAAAGTGTTCCATTACCGCATTGTCGTGTGATGAAAGAAGACTGGTGTTGTGATTGTTCTGAGAGCCAAGGTTTAGATTAGCCACCTCATTCCATCTCTTCATTGCAAGGTTAAGTGCTGAATTGAAGGAAACTTCATCACAATGGTGGGACATTCAGAAGCAGAGTTTTTTAAATGTTTCTTATCAGCAGGAAATGGAGGCAAGGTAACTTCCTGTGAGGTCAGCCCTCTGAGCCACAGAGATTACTGCAGAGAAAAATATAAACCGTTAATCGTCAGTGGAATATCCCTATGTTTTTAAAAGTCCCTGGTGGTGTTTTTTGCAGGCAGAGCTCCAAGTTGTCTGTCAGCCAAGCACATTTACCAGTAGGCTGTTAGGTGACATGCATCACGCAGTGGTAGGCACTGTGGAGCAGAGCTGTGTCATTGATTTGAAGTCAGAGTTTGTGCTCAAGTTAATGATACTGATGTCACTGCTGCAGATGATGGTGATTGGGTTACGATGATGTCACTGCTGCAGATGATGGTGATTGGGATACGATGATGTCACTGCTGCAGATGATGGTGATTGTGATTTGGGGTTTATCCGAACCAGAACACCCTATTCAGCAATGCAGAGATAATGTGTGGAACAATTCTGATAATTCTCCTTCTCCTTCTCCAAAATAGATGATATTGATATTTGGAATATGAGAATGGTGGATTAGATTGAGCACTTGGCAATAAATGAAAACGATGGTAATTTGTTGCTCACAATGAAATACATTTCATTTATCTGGCATGTTGGCAGCAGGTGCTTTTGTTAAATAACAGTGCAAGAGGGACACTTGTCTCCAGATATAGAAACAGATAAGATTGTTGGTTGAACAGGTAGATACAGAGAGGGTTGTGGGTGGGTTGTGGGCGTGGAATGCGGCAGACTTAGCTCTGTTTCATACCGTGTCAAGGCTCTTGCTGAATTAGCTCCACATTGTGGGTGATATCAGCAGTAGGGACCTGAACACTGTGGTACTGACAAGAGTGGAGATAATAGATCTGCCATTAATGTGTCAGAGTGAGTGTTGTTTGTGTGGTGCCTGTCCTATCACCTGTCCCAGGACATCCTGTTTCTCTGTGTTTAAAGCTACTGTTTTCATTTAGTTGCATCACTTTTTAGCTGTAATTTAGTTGGATAGCCTGCTTAAGTTTAGGCAGTTTTGTACTATATGAGATCAACCGGGCTTAAGATACTGTAAACTGAACTGAACCAAGCATAGTGCTGTTTGGTCCAGAATCTTAAATTCCATTAGATGATCTAACAATGTATACCCTGCATTATAATGGGCTGTCTTTCTCTGTAATTTCTAATGTGAATTTTACTTTAGACTAACTCACTTCTACATTCTCCAAATCACATCATTTTGTAGAGTTCATCAAATTTATTTATAACAGTTCTTTTTCATGTGCCATATTAGACCTGGACCTAGTCTAGTTGCCCTTGTTAGCTCCTATGTTATTCAGAATGTGCTAATGCTGTGAGTAGGTGGAGGTTGTCTAGCTGGCTGGTGATGCAAATGAAGGGTGTGGGGAATAAAAAAATATATATTCTGGCCAGAGTAGCGTGGGAGGAAAGAGTTATGAATATAGCTTTCAGAGTTCTTCTGGCTGACTTCAGCATTCCATTTGGAAACAGCCAGGTAGGTGCAGCTGGCATCTACTATCATTCCAAATCATTCGTTTTCTGCGCTTTGAGATTGTTCATGCAATAAAAAGACAGTAATACATTTGGTATATTATTATCATCACTCTATTATATCCCCTGCACTACACCAAATTGTGTAATAGGCTATACAACGTTCCCATCTTCAGTGGCATGTGTGGTTCTCCCTCAAAATTCTTTTGTAAGATGGTATCAGAACCTGTATCAGAGCTAGAGCCGTGCCCTTATTCAGCAGATTGACTGAAGGTTACCTCACTATAAACAGTTAATTTATGAACAGCGCTGCCGTGGCAACTGCGGGGGTTCCTATGGGGAGAGACTGTTTGCTGTCTGTACTGCTCCTGTGGGGCTGGCACCGCCAAGGACATAGACCCTTCTTTCTGAACAATACCCCATTGTGCAGACCCCCGTGTCCTTGTAAAATTTCCCTAAATATGAGAGATGGCAACAAGGTGGTGTTCCCTTACCCCCTGAAAGAACTTTCCTTTCTGCATCCTAGGGAACAGCATTTCAGATTTTGCACTGCCAATAAAGTATGGCTGTCCAATCTTGGTCAAAAAGGGCCTCTCTCTCTCTCCTTGCGAAAGGGTGTGGGTGTAGGTTTTTGTTTTAGCCCAGCACTAAGACACCTGATTATACTTGTCAAGACAGCAGACAGCTGATGAATGTTCTTGTCTTGTAGCATTTTATCGTGGTCATGGTGCATATGGGTAATTGGCTGATTGATCCAAGGTAACTGGTGGCAGCAAAATCCTGCATCCACACCGGCCCTCCAGGAGTGGAGTCCTGGCCCGGCCCTCCTTTGACCCCTCCACCCTTCTTTGAACCCCCCCACCCCCTTCTTTGACCCCCCATTCTTGCCACTTCAGCTTCAGACTTGACTTTGGCTAGGCCCGCAGGCCGCAGCCCTGTAACTGACACTTGGGCCTGGCTGTGTGTGGGAACCGGTGGGCTGTTGCACCACTGTCAGCATTACCGTGACTTTGCGGAGGTCGGTATCAGACTCGGCGCAGTCTCAGTGACAGTTTGAGGGAGGAGGTGATGTGCGTTATAAACATTCCGGCAATGGTCCGATCTCCTACTCCAAACCCCTGTTCTGAATTAGACTCCAGATTCCGGTAAGTAGACTTAACTGGTGACTAATACATGAGTAATAGAATGAGGATTGATTTTAACAGATGTTCATTGATCTCACTTGAACCAAAGTGCATTTACTATGATTTCCTTTGTTCAATCGCAGCTTTGGTATGCTTTTATTGGAAATTTGTGAGAGAAACAACTTTTTTATTAATATATGTGATGATATACTGTACACTGAGTATACAGTGTACAGTATCTGTTTAGATGTTTTCCAGGGAAATATCTCTTAAAGACAAATTAATGGCTTTTCTTTACTTTATCGTACAATGACATTATGAACAGAACAGTTACAGTATGAGGGCTGTAAAAATGTCTGCACAATATCAGAATATTTATTGCCTGCTGGGTTCACTTGTTTAAATATGCAGTGTGATGTAGTGTTCCTTATGCAGCCTGGCCCTGAAATATGGGAGGCATCCATATCCTGATATGGAGAAATGTGATTTCTCAAACTCAATATTAAAATCCTGTCACAGTCTTCAGGTTCTGGTTTCATCCTGTTTCACCACTATATTAACTCACTTGTGGTGCACATCGGCAGAGGACTGGAGTTTGTTTTGATCTGATAAGAGCAGAAGTGGGCAGTTCCTGACCTGGAGCGCTGGTGTTTGCAGGTTTTTGTTTCCTCCAATTAGAATGGAATGGAGCTAAAATGTCAGACTGGTTGAATATTAGGGCTAATTGAGTAAATAATTCCAGAAGTTGGCATTAAAACCAGAAGCAAATATGGCCCTCCTTGCCCACCTCTGGATGAGAGGAAAGTCTTTGTTTTAAGAGTGTCAGAAACGGAAGAACTGCAGACCTACTCCCATTGTTGCAAGTCTCATCATTGCACATCTGCACATTGTACCCTTTTTTCCATGTGCTGCTGATATAACTGTGACATACTTTACAGCCGGAATTGCGTAATAATTCGTCTTAGGACCACAGTTACAGGGCACAACGTCATCTACTGTTGAAGTTTAACCTACGACTTTCCCGGGGTAAAGGCACAGTTCAGTTCTCTGTAGCTCTGAACTGGCTGAATTAGTGTTCCAGTCCAGTGTGATACATGTATAGCTCCACGTGTGTGAAGACAGTGGAGCCCAGAGGCTCGTGCAATAGAACGATTGCATAACTCCGGTTGGAGATGTTGGTTCACCCGCTAATTAATTGCCGCATTTCACGCTTGTATGACTTTCCTGAATGCTGGTGTGTGGGTGCGTGGGAGCTATCTGTGAAAGGGATGGGGCATCACATCTAAACTGGCCTGACATTTCGGGGTCCCCTTCTGCACTTCTCCACCAGCTTAAAGAGAGTTATGAAAATACCACAGAAGGCACAGCCTCTCCCAGTAACAGGAACCTGAGCTCCAGCACAGATCCAGTCGGGAGCATGTCATAGTCATGTCGGTGGAGCTTTCCGAGGGGGAAAGCAAACCTGCCATTGTTTTGGATAGGGAGCCATCGTAGATAATCGCTATTTTAGTACAGAATAATAATGCTATTCAATCGTTATATTTAGAGACCAGCAGAGGAATTTTGGCAAAAATAAACCAAACAGGACTCAGGTGCTGTCCTTACAGTTACACAGTGGATAGATGATCCAGCTCTATAGCCTGAGGGTATCACTCCCTGGCATCATCTTATTAAATCCCACATCAACTATATTATGTTCCATAACCATGAAAAGTAGACTGACTAGCCAGACTTCCTAGTTGATCATAAGCTTTCGGTTTCATTTTCAACATTACGTCGCAGAAGTCGTGTTAAAGATTTTATTTCATAGGCTAATGCTGCTAGCTGTTGTTACCCACAGGCTTCATGGCAATTAAATTAAAGTGAAAAGTTTTTTCACAATAGCTTTCTGGTATTTTGAAAATGGCTATGGCTGGAGAGATTATAACATTTTTGGGGGCGTGTCCACTCTTGACGAATGGATCTATCTCTTTGATTCTTCATTGCTAATTCTACACCGGTGTTGGCTGTCTGTTTTATCTTTGTAAATAATGAGGCATTGTTTTAGTGGATGAGCCTCATGGTCTGGTATTGAAACCTGTCGAAGACTGTGGTATTGCCAACTAGCTGGCAAGAATGAGAGAATTTCAGTCTGCTGGGATGACCTCTCCACTGCAAAACCCCCAAAATAAGTAAATCTTATATAAATACAAAAAGTATTTTTGTCTTAAATTTATACTTAAGATGTTATTTCTATTACCATTTTTGCTAAATATTACAAAAGATGCCAGTGAGATCACATTTTGACTCATTTAAAGATTTACCAAAGGGGAAAAACATTTGACATGTAAAGCAAAAAGGAACTTAAAACAAGCTAATAATTTTGACTTGAGAGAACGAAATAAGATTTGAAATCTCATTAAAAGGCTGAAACTCTTTTTTTCAGTGTCTCAGTGCTCAATAGCTAATCAGGTGCCCACTCAAGTCTGAGTACCGTTTGCAAACTGTGGTGTGATAAGAGCATGCTCTCTAAAATTAGTATATACACTGACCGAGCATTTTATTAGGTATTTATTAGACTTATTTTTTAGACTTCTACTGCTGTAGCCTATCCACTTAGAGTTATGATGTGTTGTGTGTTCAGAGATGCTCTTCTTGCAGTTGCACACCGGGGACCGGGGTTCGATTCTCGATCCTGCCAAAAGCCAAGTTTGGCCGGCTCACATGGGGCAGCAATAATTGGCTCGCTGCTACAGAGGGAGGGACTTGGCAGGGTTATTAGATCGCCGCACAATAAGCACCTCGGGCGCCTCGGAATCACGGCAACGGGCACGAGACAAGACAGCTTGAAGAAGGCGTGTCGCTCTCATTCGGGCCGCCGAGGGACGGGGTATGGGCGGTACATCTAATACGACTACCTCCAATTCAATCAGACGAGGTACAATTGGCTACCAAATTGGGAGAAAAAGGGAAAAATCTGGGGGAAAAAATTGGAAAAAAAAAGAGATGCTCTTCTGCACACCACTATTGTAATGTGTGGTTATTTGTGTTACTGTCACCTTCCTGTCAGCTTTGACCAGTCTGGCCATTCTGCTCTGATGTCTCATTAACAAGCCGTTTCTGTCTGCAGAACTGCTGCTTACTGGATTTTTTTTTTGTTTTTTTGCACCATTCTTTGAAAACTCTAGACTAGTGTGCGTGAAAATCCCAGGAGATCAGCAGTTTCTGAGATACTCAAATCTGCCACCAACAATCATTTCATGGTTTCTAGTCACTTAATCACATAACCACATTCTGGTGGTTGATGTGAACAGTATCTGAAGCTCCTGACCCGTATCTACATGATTATATGCATTGCACTGCTTCCACAGAATTGGCTGATTAGATAATCACATGAATAAGTAGGTGTAATAAAGTTAAAATGTTCCTAATAAAGTGCTCGGTGAGTGTGTATTGTACCATCCTTGAATTCAACCATGCAATGGGCTATTGCATTGTATGCAGTCCTAAAATATCACCACTGCACCACCTCATTGGCAAACAAGCAGTCCTGGACAGGCCACTGATTTATGTGCTCATGGGGGATGAGGAGGGGGGCATATCATGTGACCTTAAACAAGCTGTGAGGCACCAGACTCTGTGAAATGTTGACCTTCAAAAAGTGGCACTCTGCTCAGTCTGGCCTAGAAGTCTCCCTCCAAACCCAGTAAACACCAGACACTAAACATTACAGTAAAAGAACACTGAATGAAGAAGGAATTAAATAAATGCAGACTTGTGTTTTCATACCAACTCATGAGAACTTAATGCCCCCCCTCCATTTGGAAACCGGAAGTGGTTGTGGCACGTTCCTAATAGCTAAATCCAGTATTCTAATCTATTCATCCTTAGATGACAAAATATCACTTAAATATACAAATTGCACTAGCAGTGATTAGAATTACAATGTACTACTACAGCTACTACTAATAATAATAATGATAAAAATATGATTAAAAAAAATAAAAATAATAATGTATCACAACAACAAGAAATCTAAATAGGTGCTGAACTATTACCAGCACAAAATGTAATGCAGTGTAATACAGCAGTCCTCAAGCAAGTCCAGTCTCCCTCTGATAATGATCATTACAATCCTTCTCTGAAATTTAAATAAATGAAAGTGCAGTAACTCAATCACTGTCTCAAACTAATGGTTTTTTTTTTCTTTTTTTTTTTTTTCTGATTGGCTGATGTATTCATAACTTCCCCCTTCGAACACAGTGTGCAGGGGTTAAATTTCTCACACTGTTATGCTCATACACATGTACAGTCCCCTCCAAAAGTATTTTAACAGCAAGGTTAATTCCTTTGTTTTTGTTATACACAAGACAATTGAGTTTGAAGTCAAAAGATGTACATGAGATGACAGATCCAAATTTCAGCTTTTATTTCCTGGTATTTTTTATCTAGGTTTGTTAAACAACTTAGAACATACCACCCTTTGTATCAGACCATCCAATTTTTAGGTAAGCAAAAGTGTTGGAACATGTGACATGTGTTTCTTGTTGCCCAGATGTTCGAAGAAGACTTAGAGAGCAGCTATATAGAGGCTATACCACAAGATGTGGAAGGTTTTAGACTGGCCAAGTCAATAGCCAGATATTAACCCAATTGACCATGCATTTGACCTCCTGAAGATGTGATTGAAGGGAAAAACCCCCAGAAACAAACTTTAAAAGGCTGCAGTAAAAGCATGGAAAAGCATCACAAAAGAAGATTGTTTGGTGACAGTTTGGTGATGTCAATGTGTTGCATGCTTGATGCAGTTTGTGCAAGCAAGGGATATTGCTGACAAATATGAAATGTTATATACTTTAATTTACTTTAATACTCTCTGTTCCAATACATTTTCTCACCTATTCTTGTCTCGTGCTCATCTTTTTGTCTCAACCTCAAATGTATTCAGTGTATTGCAAAAACAAAGAAATTGACCTTGCTGTTCCAATACTTTCAGGGGATATGTATCTACCGCATTCTGTATCTACCACTTTACCTTGTTAGCTTAGAGTATAGAATATATATACAGACAGCAATGCTAATAGAAGCCAATTCCACCACACAGAGCAGCATGTTCGCTCACTGCTCATGCTCATTTGTGTTGGTCACATATACATGCACGTGAGATTGTGATGGTGATAGTAGGGACTGTGGTTATAATGGGGTCTGTGGTGGTCGTAATGGGTTCTGTGGTGGTGATGTTGTGAGTGGAGACTGTGGTGGTGATGGTGATAGTGGAGACTGTTGTGGTGATGGTGATGGTGGAGATTGTGGTGGTGATGGTGTTAGTGGCGACTGTGGTGTTGGTGATAGTGGAGACTGTGGTGGTCGTAGTGGGGTCTGTTGGTGATGGTGGAGACTGTGGTGGTAATTGTGATAGTGGGGACAGTGGTGGTGTTAGTGGGGACTGTTGTGGTGATGGTGATGGTGGTGATTGTGGTGGTGATGGTGATGGTGGAGATTGTGGTGGTGATTGTGATGGTGGAGACTGTGGTGGTGATGGTGATAGTGAAGATTGTGGTGGTGGTGGTGTGAGTGGGGACTGTGGTGGTGATAGTGAAGATTGTGGTAGTGATGGTGTGAGTGGGGACGGTGGTGGTGATTATGATAGTGGGGACTGTGGTGGTGATTGTGATAGTGGGGACTGTGGTGCTGATGGTGATAGTGGAGACTGTGGTGGTGATAGTGGAGATTGTGGTAGTGATGGTGTGAGTGGGGACGGTGGTGGTGATTTTGATAGTGGGGACTGTGGTGGTGATTGTGATAGTGGGGACTGTGGTGCTGATGGTGATAGTGGAGACTGTGGTGGTGATGGTGGAGATTGTGGTGGTGATTGTGTAGGAATGTGGTGATTCAGTCTGTATTGCTCAAGCTCATTGTTCTCTCTCCGTCTGAAGAAGATGAAAGCAGGAAGCCCCCTGCCGCTCCCTTACTAATGAGAGCCAACGAACGCTCAGTACACATTCAAGTTCTCTCCTCTCCATTGTCACCCACAGCGGAATTTGCACAGGCAGCATGTTTCACTGCAAGAGTGAAGGTTACGCAAGGGTAAAATGTTTCCTTCTCAGGGCTGACCTTGAAAATTTAAGTCGTTTCTATTTCATGTATTTTCAAGTATGTTTGTAGAAGCAGGTAGCCCTATTCATTGCACATTAAATATTGGATCAGGAAACAACTTTATTGATTGTGTCTTTCAATCTTTCATGTTGGAGGGCTGCCATTTGCAGAATCAGGGTTCATGTTTGTTTCACAGTGACAGCATTTTCACTAGTGCATGGTACCTCAGGATACTGTAAGAGAAAGGCTGGGAAAATGTTCTGCAATGTCTGTTCATGTTTTAAAATCTTTTGGAGTACTACAAATTATTGGAAACAAAAACACTACCCTTTATATTCCTGTTTGAATCATATAAAATATTTCCTGGTGTAGTGGCAAGTGAAGATTTAGATTTTTCATCATAAAATGTTATAGACCGACCAGCACTAACAAGGCTCAGTAGAGACAGAGCCATGGGAGATGTAGAGTAGCTTCAGAAAGTATTCAGACCCCTTCATGTTTTAGACACTTTATTTTGTTGTAGATTCACTCAATCAGGCCTTTATTGAGTGGTTTCACAGAAGCCACTCTTGAGTACCCTGCCAAAGCCCAGCTTAAATCCAATAGAACATCTGTGGAGAGAGTTTTTTTATGTTTTCAATTGATCCAGGCAGACAGATTTTGACAGATACTTTTGATATTTAGAGAAGGTGTATGATGACCTGCTATCTTTACAATGGCGGCTATAGAACCATTCAGGGGTTTGTGGTCTAAAGCAAGAAAACGCAACCTCAAGCAGCATTTGTCAAAATGAATATATCCAAAAAAGTGTTATTAACACTGTGTGAATACATGCTTGTGTGCATGTGTGTGCATATGTTTTCCCTGGCAGTCAGGTCTAACACTGATTTGGTGTGTGAAATATGCACACTGAGATGGCAGCTTTGTTTTCTCTTTAGTGGTAACAGGAATAATTCTCTAAACTCCGATAAGCCAGATTCCTTTATGCGTCTGTCCTGAAGTTTCTCTCCAGATAAACCAAACCCTGGCAATGTTTCAAGTCTCCTCTCAGCAGATGAAACAGGACAAGATCTTAAATTAGGTCAAGAATTGGATTTCTGCTGTATTTCAGAAAGGAAGAGAACAAGTGATTTCCAAAGACTGTGGTACACCTTAGTTTCCCTCTTGTTGGGAGAACAGTGTGAATGCTGGGGTTTTAGCCTGATTAAATTGTGACATTGTGACATTCATATTTATTTTTATTTTGTCTTTGTTTTTGGAGCTTACTCACTGTTATTAGAACTGCACCATTTCAGTTCTAATAACTGATTTTCAATCGGCAAGTTACAATTTAGTCATTTTGCTGACTCCTGTAGTCAAGGTTTAGTGACAAAAGTGCATTTTTCATGGCAAGCAAACATCACAAGAGGTAACTGAGGCAAAGTACAACAATAAGGTGATCAGAGCGGCCCTGATCCACCAAGGAATCACAGGCACATGGGATCGAACCATCTCCGTTGGGTTGCTGGAATTGCATCATCACATTATGAGCGAAGCTAACCAGAGCCTATCTGCTCCTGTAGTGTGTGGCTGTGACCTGGCCCAGGGGGGATTCTTCATGAAGAACGGAGACTACCTGTGCACCCTGGACTACCAGCGCATGCACGGCACCCGCTGTAATGGCTGCGGGGACTTTGTGGAAGGAGAGGTGGTCACTGCACTGGGGAAGACCTACCACCCCACCTGCTTCGTCTGTACCCTCTGCAAGTAAGACCTTCGTGAATCTGTTGGTAGCTGGTTGACCACTTCAGATCAGTTCCCATCTCAATGTGATTTATCTAGTTGACCAGTTCAGACCAGTTCTGCTTGGCATGGTTTGACCACCTCAAGCTATGTTTTGAAGCGGCTCAGACAAGCTATCAGCACTAGCAGGTTGACCAGCTCATATCCAGCTAGATCAGCTTATGACCAGCTTGATTTTGAAGTTGGTCAAGCTGGCATAGCTGGATTTTACTGCAGGGCTTTGCATTATAATACTTGTTTTGATATGAATACATTGCACAGTCAAATGTGACATGTTTCCATTATGAACACTCAGGTGTTGGACGATATAGCAGCAAACCCCACCTCACCTTAAGACCTACCAGCCCACATGGGCACATGGTCATTTGCTATTTTTGTTATGTACGGTCCAGGGAACCCAGACGCAGACCACAGGATAATCCAAAAGAGTAGTTTTAATGTCAGTAGTCACAAGCCAAGAGATCCAAAACACAGCCAAAAACGAAAAGCAAAAGAATAGTCGAAAAAACAAGCGAGAGGTCAAAATCCAGAAAATCACAGGGCGAAGGTACAGCAGGGCAAAAGCAAAGTCGAAGTCAAGGCAAAGGGGTGTCTTTCAAGAATCTCTATAACAAGGCTTACAAACAATCGGCACTTATCAAGATCAACGTTCTGACAACGAAGCATACTGAGACTGAGGTTTAAATACAAGAGGGAAGGTGACAATCTAGGCGGGGCAGAGGAAAAGGTGGGCTAAACAAATGGACAACAGGTGGGGAAACACAATAGGGTAATGACATAATAACGGGAGGGAGACGAAAACGCGGACTGGATGCACGAAACAAAACATGCAAAACATACGGCTCCGGATTAGGGAGTAGACATTTGCATAGTTAGAAGACGTAGTGATAGTTAGAGACAGGTGCGAACACTTCGCTGAAATTAAACAAGTAATCAGGGATAGCATAGGGAGGCGGAGTTATAGAACAGTGCAGAAATACTAAGAGATAGCGTTAGTGAGTTAGTTTCGTGAATATTTCTAAACTACCCAATAAAAGTGATTGTTAGTTAGTTAGTTAGACAGACAGTAAGTGTATTAATCGGATTAGTACTGTACAAAACCTAGATTAGTAGTAGTTAGTAAGAATCGTGCTTTACAACATTTAACTATCAAGAAAAAGCAGGAAGTAAGAATCGCGAGTTTTAGAAAAAATGTTGAACCCCGTAAAACTACCGTAACCACCCGAATAGTGGGGCACGCAGACAGGGGAGTGACTAGACTGATAAACATTCAGACGTAGACATAACAGGGGAGGACAATAGAGAACTGTAATGGGAAAACATAAACCAGGTACTATGGGAAATGAATCATAAACAAGAATAAACATGAAAACATACAGAACAAATACAGAAACATTACAATTTTAACAGAGTTACTTGCTGTAAAATCCAGCTATGCCAGCTTGACTAGCTTGAAAACCAGCTAGCGTTGGTAGATTGTCTGAGCTGATGGCTAGTCAACCAGCTACCAGCTGTTTCAAAACATAGCTTGAGCTGGTCTGAACTAGTCAACCAACTACCAGCTGTTTCAAAACCTAGCTTGAGCTGTTTTTTTCAGCAGGGCTTTGATCAAAACAGCAATACACCAACAATTACCATGACCCCACCTCACTAACCCTCCTACACAGGCACATTGTCAATATGTTATTTTAACAGCCTAGGCTTTGGACAGGAGAATGACAATATGTCTGTCTGAAACTAGCAAAACACTTCTGTTTGGATTACTGCTGTGTTGCACTGATCAAATTTATGACCAAATCTGAATTGAATCAAAGCCTCAGTTTGTGACAGATGTAGTTCTCAGGAACACGTCATGTTTGAGTTATTTCTAAAGCTTTATCTAATTCAATTCTATAGTAATTTACTTCACTATAGGATTGATTTTTTTCAGGTTGTTAATGTCTCTCTCTCTCTTTCAGACGGCCGTTTCCTGCGGGCGATCGAGTCACCTTTAATGGGAAAGACTGCCTGTGTCAGCGCTGCGTTCAGCCTATGTCTCCATGTCCCAAAGACATTGCCAGCTCCAGCAGTAAGCACTTACTGCCCCTTAGAGAAAATAACATTTCCCCTGTGTTATAATCACACTTGTGTATAACCCTCGACTATATAATAATCACACACAAGTATAATTCTCCCCTGTATAACAGTCACACCCGAGCATTAATTGCATGCGCATGCCTAGGTCACTTGGGCATTTGCCTCACTTTGCTTAGTCATGTTCCTCTGAAACAATCCATTATGCCTGAACCTAACAAGCAATTATGCCTGAGTCCACAAATTCAGTAGCTAACATTTTTTGATGAAAATCGTAGCCATTTTAAAAAATACCAGAAAGCTACTGTGAAAATGGGGTTAAAACCAGGATTTGCTCTTATTTAATTGCCAAGAAGCCTGTGGCTAACAACAGCTAACAGCATTAGCCTATAAAATGAAATAGTTAACACCACTTCTGCAACATGATGTTAAATGTGAAAACGAAAGATTATCATGAACTAGGTAGTCTGGTTAGTTAGTCTAGCTAGTTGGTCTACTTTTCATGGTTATGGATCATAATGTGGGATTTACTAAAATGGAAGAAGGAGTGATACCCTCGGGCTATAGAGTTGGGTAATCTATTCACTGTATAACTGCATAAGCACAGCACCAGAGTCCTGTTCTGTTTATTTTTGCCAAAATTCATCTGCTGGTCTAAATATAAAGATTGAATGCAATTTGCTGACATTATTATTCATTAAAATACTAAAATAGCGATTATCTACGATTCAGGACAATGGCACAGGCATGTTTGTTTTTCCTTCGGAAGGCTGTGCCAACATGATTATGACACGTTGCTGACTGGATCTATTATGAAGCTGAATCTTCACTGCCTTGCATAGTCCACTAAAAACAGAATCTGAAAGCTTTGCTATAAGAAACAGTCCTCTTCCTTCTTGCTAGATGGGTGTTATCTGATAAATGGATGTCCTGCTGATTCATAGTGGCAGATTTTTAATGACAGTTTTGTTGGCTGTGTGTTGTACCCTGTGCGTCACCCCTGTGTCAATTTTCCGCAGGTGTAACATTGCGCAATGCTCTGACTGCCAGAAAACGTGCAGTAGCTTCTCTGATGTTAACACACAGGGAACAGCCATCACTGCTGCAAGGGCGCTGGGCTGCAAAAATGCAGCGATGTAATAAATTCTCGTAATCTTGCCATTCAGGGTTCCTACATAAACGGATGTTCGGCCCGTTTGCCCTGCAGTGCAGATAATGCCACTGAAGGCCTTAGGGATCTGCAGCTTCTGTTAAACTCCAATGGAAAAGATCTTCGCAGAATACAAAGGGCGTACAAAACAGAGTCTGGCACGGTGGAAGAGGCCCTTAAAGGGAACATTTTTTCTCAGCTTTTGGGAGTATAAGTGGTCCCTGAACAACGCCTATTCTGCAGAACTGTGACACAACACAGCCAGTTTGGGAAGGATGAACATTTACTGTGAACATGTCAATAATTCATTATTTAGCTAACGCTTTTATCCAAAGCAACTTACAGTTGATTATACAACCGCCTGGTTCCCAGTCATGTACCTTAGCCACTAGGCTACAGGCTGCTTCATGTTAAATATTTAAAGATGGTAATTCCTGTAAAGGAAGAAAGTGCATAGCTGCCAGGCAGTTCATTTATGGAAGGAATGACTGGCCATAGAGGGGTTTACGGTCAGCAGGAATTCCCCTGCCTCATCATATAATAGCAGCTGGTCTTCGAAGGACACGGTGGATATTGTAACCTTTAGACAGGCCTACAAATATGATTTAACATTATAAACTAGGGAAGAAACAGAAAATTGGATCTAAAAGGTTTTTAAAAATGAAACAAAAATTTTTAATGGCACATTACTTTTGACATTCCTGGCACTGAGAGGTACACTGACCATGGCTGTGAATGGAGGCTGCTGTGTAACATGATCTCATTTGACATTGTAAAATGTCTTTATTTCTCATAAGAATAGTTTTTAGTTCTCAGACAGACGGAACCTGTTAGGTGTGTGTGCGTGTACGATGCAGTCATACTTGTGCATTAATTAACATTAGTTATACATGGTGTACGTGTACAAAACCTGTGTGTCCTGTTCACTGCTCTATGACCATGGTTGGACAATTACTACCTTACAAATAAAGGTTGTAATATGATATATATACAGCTCCTTGTATTGCACCAAATTATAAAAAATAGTTTGTACGTCTGCGCACGTGCGTGCATGCGCGTGTGCATGTGCTGCCAGCAGGTTACGTGAGATCCATTTCCATTTAGCCATGGTTTGATTTCCAGCACTCCTATTGGTCCGTGCTGAATTACACATTGAGCCGCCAATTAAAACGCACATTTTCTTTGCTCCCCTTCGCCCTTTCATCTATTCTCGGGCTCCCTCGTGCCAAACCTGCGTGTCTCGAAAGCCCTGGGACCCGCATCGGTACACAGAGACCCACGATAAGCCTGTCTAATCCTGGCAGAGGCTGCCCTTTATGGGGATCTGCAGCTAATCAGAAGGCCGGTTTATAATTGCAGTTTGCGAGCGAATGCTACTTTTACGGAGATTGACAGCCGCAGCTGAAGGTGTCACTGAGGACAGCCTGAGAAGGTGTGATTCGGAAAGCACGGGGCTCTACCCATCATCCCGCGTACACGCCTACACAAGGGTGTCGCGCAGTGGTCCTCACTCCTGGAGAGCTGCAGGGTGTGCTGGCTTTTGTTGTTACTTGGCACTTAATTAAATAATTGAAGCGGTTAATTACACGGTTAACTCACCTAACCTGGGTTCTTGGGTCTGAATTGGTTGCTGATATTAAGATGAAAACAAAAGCCAGAACACCCTGCAGCTCTCCAGGACCAGGAGTGAGGACCACTGGTGTAGCACAAAATTCTGGGCCTTGGGTAGTCTGTTCCACTACCTCCACCCACCCCCACTGTGACATGGAGATGTTATGGCTATGGACGGACCCCAGATGCACACAATGCATGCACAACTGTCACACCTGGGTCAAATAAATAATTGTCTTGGATTCAAATACTTTTCTGTGGTCTCAATGAATCTTGCCTGGTGCAACAAAGAGGACCAGAAGGTGGGGTATATACTTTTTGAGAGTATTTAATGGGTTCCAAAACATCAGACAAGCTCTGTGAAAGGTAAAGAAGAGCATTTGAAACCAAAACTGTGTGTGAGCTGCAGTTCAGTACATGTTCTGCTGAGGGAATCGCAGTGAACTCAATCTGCAGCTCCCAATGGTACGCCAAATACTTTTGGTTCCCCTGCCAGACTTATCTTAATTTCACCAAAGACCTGCTATGTACTGTACTATAAGAAGGTGTACTCAACCACCCCCAAACCCCCCCCTCCCATCCATAACCCATGAATATTCATAGTTAATCAGACCTGGAATGTTCTTTTGGTTCTGTATTTCTGTTGCCATGGCAACGGCGAACAGCTGAGATGTCTGCCGAAGGTGATTCAGCATCTTTGAGAAACTACAGCCAGGGTTCCGCCTTTGCGGTCTTTCGCACTTTCACTCCTCTCAGTCTGTAGGAGGGCTGGGGAGGACCGTGTTTCCCAGGCTCCCCTCTGAGGCAGTTCAGCTGCATAGGCAATGCACACTCAGGCCTGTGAATTATACATCTCTTTTCTTTCCCTCCGTCTCCACGGAGACGGAGGACATTTCGGAGGAGCTGCTGTGTGTGCGGATTTAAAAGCTTTTGAGAAAAGCTGAGTAACATAGATTAAACATGTCTATGACTGTTTATCTTTAGATCCCTGTTTTACTGGCCCTTCGCACTGGTGAACACAGACTCATCATCAATCAGAGTGTGTCTGTGGTTGGAGGATATGGAGTTTACTGTCAGCTTCATACAGAATTTCTGTAGGTTAGGGCATTATTGTGCTTTTGTCACGTATGGTATTATTTTAGCTCTATGTTCTGGTATTGTTTTGTATCTAGGGGTTATGAATGATTGGATGATTATGAATCAATGGCCAATGGTATTACTAAGGATCTGTGGACTGAGATAGAACTTTTCAGCTCTATTGCCATGCCAGCATATGGGTGTAAGGGTTTTGAAAAACGTAAATATTTCTAAAATATTTTATATTTGGCCTGTGCCCATTTAACTGAAGTAAAAGTACTATGCTTTGAGTTGATTCGGAAGACCTGTATAGCACGAGCCACTGCCACCCCCTGGTGGTTGATATCAACAGCACCTACGACATTGAGTGAGATCTCTGTTGATTTAGACTAGAGCAATGGTTCCCATAGTGCAGTGGTGTCCAATCTTATCCTAAAAGGGCCGGCGTGGGTGGAGGTTTTTGTTTTAACCCAACAGTAACACACCTGATTATACTAATGAACTAATCGTGGTCTTTAATCAAGACCTTGATGAGTAGAATCAGCTGTCTTAGTCCTGTGCTAGAACAACAGCCTGCACACACACCGGCCCTTTCTGGATAAGATTGGGCACCCCTGCCATAGTGTATGCTGGCTTTCATTCCCACCACAGTTGCAATCCCAGAATTTTAACAAGCTGGTGATTTTTCTAAATGACTAGCTTAATCGTGTGTGTGTGTTGTTTCAGACTGTGCGGGCTGTGGCAGAGACATTAAGAATGGCCAGGCTCTGTTGGCACTGGAGAGACAGTGGCACCTGGGCTGCTTCAAGTGTAAAACCTGCGGGAAGGTGCTGACTGGAGAGTACATCAGCAAGTAAGCAATGCGACCCAGTAGTCCATATGTACTCACATACTACACACATACACAGCATATACTCCCTACATACTATTCACAAAGCTTGTACCCCATCCTACATATCATGCACACACCCAACATATGCTCTATATATACTACAAACATACACTGTGTATTCTGCATATATACTACACACGTAGACCATATATAATTCATACATACAGTATGGCAGACATACATAGTACCTACTCCATACATATTGTCCATAAAAACATTTATTCCATTCATGTTGCAAACATACACAGTAACTGCTCCATACCAGTTGGCAGTTACCGCAGGGTGGCATGGTGGAGCAGTGGATAGCACTGTATCCACACAGCAAGAAGGTCCTGGCTTCAAATCCCAGCCAGGGCCTTTTGTGTGGAGTTTGCAAGTTCTCCCTGTGTCTGCGTGGGTTTCCTCCAGGTTTCCTACAAAATGCAAAGGCTACTTGGTGGGGGGGGGGGCATTAATAAAACCGCAAGGTGCCGATTCCCTCCGCTAGCGAGAACAGCAATTTAGATGCTTATCAGCCACATATTTGCAAGCAGGGCAATAAAACTCCCC
The DNA here is from genome assembly GCF_963514075.1 of Conger conger. Lineage (NCBI taxonomy): Eukaryota > Metazoa > Chordata > Actinopteri > Anguilliformes > Congridae > Conger > Conger conger. Next base: position 25,427,335 of record NC_083761.1, on the reverse strand, counting down.
TTGGCCACACTCACGGTTTATCACCTTCACCTCACCACAAACAATAAAAGGCATTCTTACAATCCAAAAAAATCTATTGCATCTTATTGCATGTTTATAGCCAACATATTCCTGGTTTGGTGGAAATATAAGTTAAATTATTTGATACAGACATATTTATGGAACCAAATATCCCGCCTGGTTATGAAGCTATGAGTGCTTTCTGACTAACATTGAAGTTTATTTTGTAATCTGTTTTATTTCGCAATCAGCCATTAAATTAAATATATACATATACCTAAAAAAAAAACTACGCAAGCAACTACTTGTTGTTCTAATTTAAAACATGGCAATCAAAGGGTTTCCTACCCTTTCCAACAAGATAAAATGTGTCATATTCCTGTGATGGACTGTTTAAGAATATCGCAGCATTCACATAGCAGAATGAGTATTCAGAAGTGTATAAAACCAGACTTGCTATAGATAAGCCTGTAATTGTACTGGCTAACTGGGCTAACATGGCTCTGCTTAACCTAATTTTTACATAAAGTTCAATTTTAAATGTGATGCAGATTCATTAGAATGCATTAAGGTGAGTATTCCTTTTTGGAAAGCTTTTTGGACACTTGGGCATGCTTTATGAAAATATACTCTCAAATGTGAATAAAACACACGTGAAGGTTAATTACATTTTGTATCAAAAAATAGGCTTTGATAGAAAAATAATTAATGTGTCTGGACAAAAAGATATGCAGATTTTTTTGTATTTGGAGTGATTTGGGGACACTTGAGGACATTTGGGTGCAGTTTTGGAAAAACTTTTGGAACTGGAATTTTAATGCCTGTAGATATCTTTACCAAATCTTGTACACAAGTTTACATCAAGTTTGTGCATATAAATAACTAGTTCTGGGTTGGTTATTCACTTAGAAATTGAGATATTCAGTGCTAAACTATAAAACAAGCCGTTTTTTTTTTTTCTTTTGTACTTTTATTTATCTTTTGTGTACAGTGTATGTACGAGCTCTGACATCAATGTGTTATGTCTCAAATTGAAGAAATTGTTTTTGAGATATTGACACTTTTATAGGACTAGTACAAAGAACGACACGTCAAACCTCTTAAGTGGATAGGCTACAACAGCAGAAGTAAAAAAAAAAAGTCTAATAAATACCGAATAAAGTGCTCAGCGAGTGTATTCCACACATACACAGACACACACTGGCAATGTATGCAAGAAAAGCACTGTGGAAATCCCAGTTTGAAACACTTAATTTATTTACTTGCGTACAGTATGTTCATATGACTCATACTTGACTCTCTGCCATCCCAAGTCTTTTACGCAATCAGCTGAGCTGATCTGAGTTCCCTCAGTGGCGCACCGGGAACGGCAGGACTGTTTGTCCTGGCGCCTGAGTCAGCACGACAAGCAAACAAGCTGTTTAACATTTCAGCATCTCCTGCGATCACACCCTTCGCTCTTCCCTGCATAATGCTGGACTGACCTAGGAATAGTCTCCGCATTAACCTTCATATTATATTTGGGGCCTATTTGACCCCATTCAGTGTGTGACATCTTTTCGTAAATCTTGATACTGTATGATTTTTCTCATTTTCTAATTGGCGGGATTAAATGGTAAACATAAAATAAAGATAATTCTATAGTAAATTTGACCCCAAACCTAAAAAAGGTCATAAAATAACATAAAATACATAATAATTAGCACAACAACTCCGTTCCTTACAATGCAAATAACACCATTACCACTTTCTGTCTCTGTCCTTCCCTCCCTCTCTCATTCTCTCTGTTTCCCCCCTCTCTTTTAGGGATGGCTCCCCGTATTGTGAGAAAGATTACCAGATACATTTTGGGGTGCAGTGTGAGGCCTGTCACCAGTATATCACAGGGAAGGTTCTAGAGGTAAGCTCACTTTGGCTGCTGTGCCCCACCCACACCTGTCCGTCAGTAGATGGGTAGTTATTATTGGTAATCTCTGCTGTCTGTCAGTTGATGGGTGGTTATTATTGGTAATCTTTGCTGTCTTTTAGTGGGCTGAGGGATTAGGTGGTAGTCTCTCCTGTCTCTCAGCAGGTTGGGTAATTAGCTAACCTGTCTGTAAAGTGATGGATTTGGCACTCAATTGAACCCCCGTCTTCATGGCAGTAAATTAACCGAAATTATGTGTCTGTACATATGTGTGTATGTACTTGTGTGTGTGTGTGTCTGTGTATATTTTTATGTGGGTGTGTGTTTCTGTGTGTGTATTTGCATGTGTATTTGTATATGTGTGCGTGTGTATGTGTGTGCGTGTGTGTGTTTGTGCATGTGTGTATGCGTGTGTGTGTTTGTACGTGTGTGTGTGCGTGTGTGTGTTTGTGTATGTGTGCTTGTGTGTGCGTGTGTGTTTGTGCATGTGTGTGTGTGTGCGCGTGTGTGTGCATATTTCTATGTACGTGTGTGTTTGTGTGTGCGTGTGTGTTTGCAGGAGTGCTGAAGGCAGGCAGCGGAGACTGGCTTTATTAATACGCCAGTTATGTCCTCTCAGCCATGAACGGCTGCCTTTGTCAAGAGCTGAGCTGCGCAGTGTCAGGTGTCCCTCTGCCTCCCATGGAGCTGCATCATGGGATGGGAACTCAGTGGGAACAGGGCACTCAGGTACAGAGAGGGGAACCTTATTCCTCAGCCCCCTGGCTTGGGCGCAGGCACAGCCTGTAGCGTGGAGGCAAGGGGGGGGGGCTGTCCCCTGCTTAGTCTAATCAACTGTAATTCGTATTTGTATAAGCGTCAGCTAAATAACTAATTATTCATTATTATTATTATTGGGCTGGCCTGGGTCAGCTGCTACGAGCGCCCAACGGCTGGAAGGACAAGTCAGCTCTCGGCGATTCCTAATTTCCTGATTTCACACTCTACATTCTGTCCCAGTCCAATGACCCGTTTCGTCACCATGGTTTCATCACCATGTACTGTACGAGATTGCACTTCCTATCAAACTGAGACCGTTGTATTTCTGCCTGTGGGTTTGAATGGACAGAAGCTAACCTTGGTGCTATTTCTGTAGCGCTCACACCAGCAGAGGCAGCAGGGTCTGTTGAGGCAACTGGTATACAGCAGGCCTGGTTCAAATACGTTATTGTTTCGGATTCAAATACTTTTCTGTGCTTGATTGGTCTTACCTGGTGCATTTAAGCCAACCAAGTTATTTTATACATGCTTGAATTTGTTTCTAAGGTGTTGTACGGCTGTGCGATGGAGGGTGGGGTGGAGCATATGGATCTCAAGAGTTGTTGTCCACCAATCAGGTTTTATTTGATATAGTGCTCATTACTAACTCACAGCGCAGAGGCGGAGTAAACTAGGAAGGACTGGTGATGGATGGTTGCTATTGGGTTCTTTGGCTTGTCTCCTTAGAGGAACCCTTTTTAGTTCTTTATGGAACCATTAATCATAGGTATGAAGTGTGAAAGCTCCCAGACAAAGAACAATTTTGCTTGAAAAAGAACCCTTTATCTAGATAGGGATCTATGGAGTCACAGGGTTCCTTTTGTAACCATCATTTCTGAGAGTGGAGAGTGGCAGTAAAAGAAACCATGCAACAGAGAGATATTCCAGTTGAAAGCCTTCTGGTATTATAGACTAACAAACAGGCTGTCTGCGTTCGGGGAGGAAAAAAGTTGGCAGATTTCCTTTCTTCCCTAAACATTTTGAACAAGCCCAAGCTAACTTTTGAAGCTAACTCACGGAGGCTAGGCAGTCACAGATTCACACAGTTTACTGCATTATGTGGCTTTAACAGTCGAAGCTCAGTCCTGATAGAGCATGCAGGGCAGCACTGAGCCTCCACACTGATCTGAGGTCAGCTGTGTGGATATGGAGTATGGTTGCTGTTGAGTAAAGTGTCTGTTGAAGCAGATGAAGGATCTAAATGGAAGTGGGAAGCAGAGTGGTTACTGAATATCCTATCGGAGGCAGTCAGGGTGGTACAGACAAGGCACCCTTTACAGACAAAGCGGTGGAGACAGGGTATAGCAGAAAGGGTGGTACAGTCAGGGTGTGGCAGTCAGGGTGTGGCAGACGGGGTGTAATTTCTCCATCTGCATCCGTGCTCCTGGAAGAGCTTTGTCTCTCACACGGTCACAGACACTCATGAGGTCTAAGGTCTACTAAGAAAAGTACACACTGAACTCCCAAGTTAAGTACACTGGCCACTGAACTCCTAAACATGCGTTTGAGGTCTCATACCATCCAAGGCAGTTGTAAGCAGACAGTAGTGGCCCCTCCCACTTATCATGTAGGGAACCAGTCATCTCCCCTCCTCTCCCCCCCTTTCCCCCTGCTGAAATTTCTCCGGGGCTCCACCCCAGTGTGGAGGAGGAGAGAGTAACTTTCACACAGAGGAGAAAGGGAGAGAGAGAGGCAGTGAGTAGAAGGCAATTTCTCACTGCTGTTGTGAGACCTTTGCTCTGAACTCACCAGTAAGGAGGAGGGAAGAGCAAAGAAAGTGAGAAAGTTTGAAGGTTAGAAAGGGAGAGCGTGCTGTGCGTGAGTCCAATTGGCTTTGGTGTTTGGGTCCTTACATATGTGACTCCTACCTGCAGAAGGTAAGATCCACCATCTCTATCATCTCATCACTTCGCCCCTGTACTTCTATCTAGAGTGTATTCATGTGGTCCTGTTATTTTGAAATATGTGTAAATTTACATCACGCTTGGTGTGTTCCTACAATTTGAGTCCTACAGTTTTCAGTGCTCCACCATGAATGTGTATGTGTGTGTGTGCACGCATTTGCACATGTGTGTACAGTATGTGTGTGTGTACAATATGTGTGTGTGCACCAATGTGTGTCTGCATGTGTTTGTGTGTGTGTATGTGTGTGTGCATGTGTTTTTTTGTGTGTGAGTATGGTCCACACGGCTGTCAGACCAGGTAGTGTCCGGAAATGTAGGGTGTGACGGCTGGGTTTTGCATGTCCTTGTGTCTGTCTGTCGGCAGTCTGCAGTCTGTTGATAATAGAGTGTATACTGCACACATTCAATAAGGAGAGAAAGTGAATGCAAACAAAGCACTCATTCAGTGCCCTTACAGTGGGGAATGAGGAAGCAGACTTTTAATAACACCATACCCACTCCAGATCAGATCCCAGCACCCTTAGCACAATACACACCCAACACAATAGCCTACATCCCTTCCACGTTTAACCCAATTCCCACCTGACCTGACTCAATTACCCCCAGAAAGCTCCCAGCTCTTTCTGAAGGGTTATTTATACAGTTATGTTTCCTTTAGACAGATGGCAGACTGCACCCTGGCCATATTGGGGAAGAATTTAGTAAGGCAGTCTGCATACCAACAGCGGGCACTCAAATATATGTATAATTCTGTACCACCCTAAATTCTTTAGCAGCACAGATGTCATATTTGTCATGCCAATGCAGCCCTGCGGAAGAAACATAATCAGCAAAGAAACAAGTGATAGTGTAGTTACATAGCCAGATAAATTGTCAACTTTACTTAATTGAGAGCTGTATGTTTGATTTTCATTTACCAAACATGAGCTGAACTAAATTGACAGTAAATCCTTCGGAAATGCATTTGCACAAATAATGTAGGATTTATCAAAGTTTTCAGTTTTTTGCCGGAGCCAAATGAACTTCACGAGTGGCGTACAAGCCATAGTTTAGACCTTTTTTGCTATGGCTGATCTCTCTTTACATTTATATTTACATTTACTGCTTTAATAGAAGATTAAAGCATGGTGTACATCGGAGAGAGCGCACATTCAAAGACCGAGCCGATTTCTTTGGTGAGGCTCACGAGTCGGTTCCGACAGCCCAGACACCTGAGTTTATGCAACACACTGGAGCCAGAACTCAGACGGTCCACACGCCGTTCCTGTCCAATTACAGAACATGGTCAGGTGCTTTCCATCCTCAGCTTCATGGGGACTGGCGCCCTCCAGGGTAATTCCAGACAGCAACGTCTCTCCTATATCCTATAATAACTGTGCCTCCAGTTTCATGTCAAACCATTTGTTCTACTGCACGTGGCACTCAAGACAGAGATTACAAAAGCTAGAATATGTCCGATAGCGGGTAGGACACATGACATATTCCTGTCCTATGTGCATACGGTGTTTATGTACGTAGTTTATGTAGCCTATGTAAGCAAAAGTAGGCAACAAACTATGTTTAGATGTTAGTTTGGATGAAAAGGAAGCATGCACACTGATATGCTCCTTAGACACCTTTATTGTAGACGACGTTTCGATCCCAGTGGATCTTTGTCAGTTTTGGCACATCGCTTTATGTTTCTCCAGGAGGACAATCAGCTTAATTTCCTTGTTAATCTTTGAACAGAATAAATAATGGACAATAACGCTGAGTTCAAGTTCAAGTTGTGGTTTATTATAAGAAAATCATGGCATAGCGGAAGTCCTAAATAAGTTTGAACATATATTTTCATGTTTGTAAAGACAAGTAACAAAGTATCTGTAGCACGCACAGTCATATAATGATCTAAGAAAAATCTGATCATGTGTTGGCTACACAGCATTTTAAAACAAAGTTTTCTCATATTTTCTCTGCCATCTCTTTAAATTGCCTGAAATTGATATCCGTGGTATTTTAGGGGCGTCAGTTTATGCTAATCATACATTTTTGTGCATGCTTTTTGTTTAAGATTGATTGGTGTTTATCAACATTCACACGTGGATACAAAAAAAGCTGTGTCTCCACTGAGAGGAATTCCAGAGCTGTGTGAGGTTATAGACGTATATCAGGACTGTTTTATATCACAGACGCATTCCAGGGCTTGGTGATGTCACAGGTGTATGATATTGCATGTTATCACTCCCTTGCATTGTCCTGCCCATCATGCAATGCTTTCCAGCTTCCCATCACTCCAGTGTACTGCAGTTGGCAGATGGGCAGACAGGTAATGACAGACCCATCTTGGCTCAGAGGGTGACAGCCTGTTGTCCTGAAAGCAGCCTCTTGCCTATTGCACAACAGATAATAGCAGAAGTGCTGGTCTGTGTTTGTACACAGCAGGAAATTGGAGTTGCATAGGTCTTACAGACCTGCTGCAAGATCTGCGATTTGTATGAGAAAACTCCTGCATATGTGGTGCCCTGAAATGCACCGAGGGATGTATGCTGCATTACCTCTGCTTGGGTATGGCTGTGTATTGTGCCGCACTGATACTTGCCATGGTCACGGCCCGATACATAGTTATAGATATTGCTACACCACACTGGTGCTCTACCCACTACACCACACTGGTGCTCTGACCACTACACCACACTGCTGCTCTACTCCACACTACTGCTCTACCCCACACTGCTGCTCTACACCACACTGCTGCTCAACCTCACACTGCTGCTCAACCTCACACTGCTGCTCTACTCCACACTGCTGCTCAACCTCACACTGCTGCTCTACTCCACACTGCTGCTCTACTCCACACTGCTGCTCAACCTCGCACTGCTGCTCTACTCCACACTGCTGCTCAACCTCACACTGCTGCTCTACCCCACACTGCTGCTCTACACCACACTGCTGCTCTACCCCACACTGCTGCTCTATGCTTCGCTGACTTCCTATGCGAAAGCGTAATGCACGCTTCATAAAACTCGGACTCTTTATTTGGCGATCTGTCTGTAGGAGGAGGAAGAGCCCCTTATGCCTTTACATAACAAGATAACGGCGTCACTTTTTGATTCACTGTTATGCAACAGCAACCGCAGTAGAACAATAGTTGCCGCACTTTACATGTTTGTCTGAAAACTTAAACCCTGCTTGCGCCTTTAGCGCTATGTGTGCTCGTGCGGACACAGCAGTAATTCGCAGAAATTCAAGTGGATCCAGTCCGATCTTCACAATTCATCAACAATAAAAGCCATATTTCTTTGACAGTGAGAGGAATAGATCCCCACACCCTGTCCCCCGCCCTCCGTTCCAGAGCCTTCCTTAGCGCTATGTAAGTACAGCTGCACTGAAAACTCAATAAGCTTGTTAGATTCTTGGGATAATACGCGACCCATGACCAAGATCACATGGTCAGCTGCCCCCGACAGCCATACACGCAGGCCAGCTGTTCTGCACTACACTGTAGAACGTAGCTGTAGCACACTTTTTGCCATGCCATTGCAGACCCGTGGAAGAAAATATAATAACATGTCTTAAAGGAACAAGTGATAGTGTAGTTACATGCCTAAGAAAAGGGGCACAGCCAGAGAAATTGTTAGTCAACTGAACTGAATTGAGAGCTGGGTTGTAGAATAGGACTTTGTGATGTCATTGAGTGGTATTACAGACCTGTCTGATGTCATAGTGATGTCATAGTGGCGAGTGATGTCACGAAGGTATGGCACGGCTGTGTGAAGTCATAGATGTATGTAATGTTCTATAAAATATTCTCCAACCGCAACTTTGGTCTTCTCTGCGAAGAGAATACAAAGTGCATGTCTGTCTATACAGTATGTCTGCTTTGCGTGTGATAGTATGCGTGTGAGAGGGAGTGTGTGTGTGCATGCATGTGAGCTTGTGTGCATGCGTATGCATGTGTGTGTGTGTGTTTGTGTGTCCGTGTGTGTCCACATGATTCTGAACTGATGTCACAGGGAGTTTCCGCACCCTGTGGAATCAGTTTCCATGGTGATGTCAACATATGTAGTGCAGGACATGACAAGGAGAGAATTGTAAGAGACAGAGAGGGGTAACAGGGAGGGGCAGATAGAGATGGGGAGAGGATGTATAGCTCTTTCGACCAGTCCCACAAAAACAGGAAAGATACTGCAGAAGTAAAGGGGAGTGGATGGTTTTAAAGTAGCTGATTTCTCCTAAGTGTTGTCTAGTGTGGGAGTCTGGCTGGCATTTGTAATTATCCATGTGATGATAGCGGCTTCTCCAAACAATGCCCCACTGTCTGCCACATAACCCCGGTGTTTATTTCCCTCTTTTCTCTCGCAATGAAAATCCCAAATGCTGTTTGTGTGTGCATGAGTGCGTGTACAGTATGTGTCTTTTTGTGTGGTTTGTGTGTATATGTCTGTGTGTCTGCGTCTGCACCTGTCTGCGTACGTGTGTACGTGTAAGATCAGTAAATAAAGACAGAGATAAAGGTTTTTAACACAATTCCCTGTACTGGTAGCATCTCTGTGCTCGTGTGCCTGTGAAACAGAGTTTTAGCTGCAGGGTGTTTGGCTTGAATCAGAGTTCATACTCTAGTGTGCAGCTCTCTC